>NW_007253094.1:302771-303305 GCF_000164805.1 Carlito syrichta
GGTGCTGGGAAAACTGGCTGACCACATGCAGAAGATTGAAACAGGACCCCTATCTATCCCCATGCACAAAGGTTAACTCCAAATGGATCAGAGACCTAAATGTAAAACCTCAAACCATAAGAACCTTAGAAAATGAAGGAAATACCCTCATGGAAATCAGAACTGGCATCCAATTCCTGAACAAAACTCGAAATCCACAGGTCATAAGAGAGAAGATAGACAAGTGGGACCTTATAAAACTGACAAGCTTCTGCAAGGCCAAAGAAACCATCAAGAAACCATCAGGGAGATAGCCTACAGACTAGGAAAAAATATTTGCCAACACTAGGTCTGACAAAGGCTTAACATTCTGGATCTACAAGGAACTAAAACATGCTGAAAAGAAAAAAACAAAAAACCCTATTATCAAATGGGCAAAAGATATGAACAGACACTTCACAAAAGAGGACATCTGAGCAGCCAACAAACACATGAAGAAATGTTCAACCTCACTAATCATCAGGGAAATGCAAATCAAAACCACACTGAGATACC
>NW_007253094.1:303568-337902 GCF_000164805.1 Carlito syrichta
CCGCAATCCCTTTACTGGGAATATACCTGAAGAACTCAAATCACTCTATAAAAAAGATACCTGCACACGTATGTTTATCACAGCAGTGTTCACAATAGCAAGAACCTGGAAACAACCATGCTGCCCATCAAAAGAGGACTAGATTTAAAAAAATGTGGTACATATACATGATGGAATACTATGCAGCCATAAAAAAGAACAAAATCATGAATTTCACAGCAACCTGGATGGAACTAGAGTCTATAATACTGAGTGACCTCTCACAGAAACAAAGATCTGAGTATCACATGTTCTCACTCATATAATGGACCTTGAACATCCCATGTAATACTATAAGAAAATGACTGATGGTACTGGGAAACTATGGGGGGGGGGATGGGATTAGCAGTAGCAAATATCTGTCTGGGGATGGGGAAACACCTCTTATCAACAGGGTGCCTGAATGAAACGTCATTGTACACCTAACCCTTAACTGTACCCCACAAAACCATAATAAAAAATATTGATAAAAATTAAAAAGAAAAAAAGAAAGAAATATATGGGGTATATGGTCAGTGGCCAGGGCAGTAAAGTTGACTGATTAGTATTACATGGTGTTGAAACCGCATAGGGCAATAATGAGAAAATGAAGGCAGTTAGCAAATAGTAAAAATTCAATGTGATTGATTTTAAAACTTGAAAAGAAACTTTTATCTCCTGAAGTAATCAAGGGTGGCACAGATGAGAAGTAAACTTGGATATAGAAATTGAGTCTGGAAACTTGGTTTGCCTTGGTTTAGAAAATCTGAAATTATAAAATATGGAATGTGGAGATCTGGATGAAGACTCCTAAAGATTTAATTTGCAAACTAGTTTGTCCCTTTATTCATCTCATGAGAGCTAACACTATCTTTATACGGAGAGTCAATAAAGAAGTTTCTCCCATTCAAGGCTATGGTAACTGCCCTCTCCAGATTGCCAGATTTTACTAAAGGAAAATCCCAGTGTGATTATATCATAAAAGAACTGTAAGTGAAATGTCTGTAAAACTTATAATAGCCTGTAATAGCTTGATTGATATAAGTAACTGCATTTTTGTTAAAAATCCTCCATCTTAGTTGCTTGCTACCCATATATAGCACCTCCTCGCCAACGTGTGACTAAAATAAGTTCCTTGTACTCACAGACCCACATTCCTGTTTCCAATAAACTTTCTCCTGACCATTTGGAAACCCCCTAGCCACAAGTTCCATGTAATTGCATGCTTTGTTAAAAAACTCAAATGTTATGCCTTGCAAAACTCCATTGTTACATTCTCATATTATAAGCCTTTTTTTTTTCTTGAGTTGGAGTCCCATTCTGTCGCCCAGACTAGAGTACAGTGGCACGCTCCCAGCCATTGCAACATCAACCTGCTGGGTTCTGGCGATCCTTCTGCCTCAGCCTTCCAAGTAGCTGGAAGGAACTACTGGCATGCGCTACCACGCCTGGCTAGTTTTTGATTTATTGTAGAGATGAGGTCTCGCCAAGTTGCCTGGGTGGGTCTTGAACCCGCAGACTCAGGCAATCGACTCACCTCAACCTCCCAAAGTGCTGGGATTACAGGCTGAGCCACCGAACCTGGCCATAAGCCTATATTTTGTTAGTGACCTAACCAAGGTATCTCTATTGTATAGTAGTCCTTCCACCTTGTCTCCATGTAACTGTCCTAATTGTTCCAGTTACTGGCTGTGCCTGGGTCATAGAGTTAATCAAAATTCCCTAACAATCAAAAGTTTCCATTTTGGATGCTAAGTTGCTAGTTTATGGTTGCTAAATTGCTATGTATCCTTGCAGTTTTTGCCTTTATAAGCCCACCGCCTGCTTCATTTGGGGCCAAGAGCCCTTTAGGACAATAGTCCACTCTTAGTTGACAGCATAAATAAAGGACTCTTAACTAAATTCTCTGTGTAATGGCAATCTACCTTCTCGCACTCTGGTCATGACATAAGAAACAGATAGTGACTACTGGAAGAAGTTAGGGATTGGAAATTAAGGAAGCTTAATCAAAGGGACCATAACATAATATATAAGAACATAAGTGATAAGCAAGAATTCATTTCCTTGGGGACATTTCTGTGAACAGGTAAGAACCCAGGAGATGGGTCAAACTCACTGCTAGAGTGACCCTGAGAACCGAGAGAATGTGATGGATGATAATGAGCCTATGTTGCCCTGGCAGCTGGTAGAGAAAGATATGCAAAGGTGAAGGAAGTGGAACTGCTGGAATAGACTTATTATGTAAGGTCAGAAGAGTCATCAGAGAATTATGTTCTGTGGGAGGGCCTAGAAAACACATCATTCACAAAGGAATGATCTAGTGAGGGGGCATCTGGATCACTAAAATGTTCAGATGTGGTGCTCCTCTCCAGACCACATGTGAGGGTAGGAAGCCCAGTTAGAGAACTGGGCTAGCTAGCAGCTGAAGGAGTGATAGAGTCTTGAAGGAATAGAGAACAGGTGTGAGCAGGTAACTGCCAGAAGCCAGGGGCAGCAATTATTTAATAACCAACAAGGTCAAAGCCATAGCCAAAGGCTTCATTTGTAGTAAATTCTGGAAATGGTGTTGTTAGGGTTTTTATGAATAGGCAACTCACAAGGAATCTGCCTAATATAAACAATCACAAGAAAGCAGAAATAGTGGAGCAGGAGGTGTGAGCAATAGCTTCAATAAAACTACACAATTTCTCCCAGCACTTTGGGAGGCTGAGGTAAGGGGATTGCCCAAGCCCACGAGTTCAAGAATAGCCTGGACAACTTTGTGAGACCTCATCTCTAAAATGAATGAATGAATGAATAAATAAATAAATAAAATTAGATGGACTTGGTAGCTCACGCCTGTAGTTCCAGCTACTTGGAAGGCTGAGATGGAAGGATCACCTGAGCCCAGAAGGTTGATGCTGGGGTGGCTGTGAGCATCCCACTGCACTCCAGCCTGGGCGATGGAGTAAGAAAAAAAAAAGTCACAATTTCTTGCCCAATTCCCTGAGTTAAGCCAACAATTTTCCCATTCAGAAACTTTTATCTGAAGACTAACTAGGCTAAAGATATATTAATGCATTAATGCATTTTTGACTTATAGTATTTTTAACTTATGATGGTTTTATTGAGACATGATTCCACTATATGTTGAGGAACTTCTGTATTATTTCCTGGTCTTCTTGGGTAAGAGCTATCATAGTGGGTAATCTTATGTGGAAGTCTACAAGACTGATCTTCTCAGAGAAGAAAGTCAATTTAAAAAATTAGATATTGAAGGGGATGGTAGAGATTAGTGTGTGAGACCAGGTAACAAATGTAAAAGCCATGTTTGCCTATTTCCATTTGTCAGCTAAATTTTACTAAACCTCTGACTCTGTGATGAAATGTAGTTCTTCAGAAGCACGCCTTGAAGGTGGTAAACACGATAGATCACATGGCTCTCACATCTCTTGCTTGAGTCACTACATTCTTTAAAAGAGAAATGACCGCAGTTCTTGCCTTTTTGTACACATACAATAACACTTGACAAGGTTAGTGATTATGCCTCTGAAATCTATAACCAGACTTTTTTTTTTGAGTCAGAGTCTCACTCTGTCGCCCAGGCTGGAGTGCAGTGACATGCTCACAGCCACCCCAGCATCGACCTGCTGGGCTCCAGTGATCCTTCCATCTCAGTCTTCCAAGTAGCCGTAACAACAGGCGCTACCACACTCAGCTAATTTTTGATTTATTGTAGAAAAGTGATCTTGCCAAGTTGCCAGGGCTGGTCTCGAACCCACAGTCTCAGGCAATCCACTAGCCTCAGCCTCCCAAAGGGCTGGGATTACAGGCTGAGCCACCAAGCCCAGCCCAGATATACTCTTTACTCAATCTTTGATGTGATTTTTTTGGCGAACTAACCCTCCACGAACTGTGAACTGTGAGCTGAAACATCGTGTCAGAGCAATCTAACAGATCGAGAGGTCTCCTTCCTGGCTGTAATTTTCAATGAGACTTCTGAACAAATTCCCTAAATCTTGTTTTTTTCTTTAGTTGGCAATCACACAATTAAAGATCTAAATTACCTAAAGAGATGGTAATCCTTGTCCTATCTTTAATTCTCCAGTCTGACCGTGCACGTAAAAAAAAAAAAAAAAAAAAATCCTGGAGAATAAATGGAAGCTACCAAAAGTTTACTCACCTTTATAATTGCAACTGCTGTGTCTGATATTCTATCAATCTTAAAATGAATTACAATAGTATGCAATAATTGGTAATACAAATGCATTCTTTTCTATTCCAATAAACAGACAGGAAAGAATCAGGAATAGTAGTACAAAGTAAAATGAGTAACATTACTCAGTTACAGCTTTCTGCAGGGCTAGGATAATTGATAATATTCTTTATATTTACTATATTGTTGCTGATTTAGTGTGTATTTCTTGTTCTATTTATTATTGAGAGAAGATATTGCATTTCCATTTGTGTTATTGCTTATTTTTCTTAACATATCTAAAAATTTTTGTCTCGTGCGTTTTAAAGTTCCTTTATTAAAGGTCTAAACATTTAGAATTTGTATTCTCTCTTGATTAATTTACTCTTTAACATTATAAAATATAACTTCTTCATCCTTAGTAAACTCCTTGCTCTGAAATGTACTTTAATATTATAATAGGCACTCCAACTTTCTCCTGACTAGCTTTAACACTGTGTTAATGTTTTACATTCTTTTTACTTTTAGCTTATTTGTGTATTTCTATTGCAAATGTCCTCCTTATAGCTAGCTAGCTAGCATATAGTTACGTCTTGCTATTTTACATTATCTGATAAACTATACCTTTTAGTTGAGATGTTAGATCATTAATATTTATCGTATTATATAAAAGTTGTCAGAATAAAGTCACTAATGTTAAAAAAAATCCTGACAGAGCCAGAGAAGTTTATGAAGAGAGATTCTAAAGCTTGTATTCCTGATAATGAAAAAAGTTCTACAAAAAGCACCAACTTGCATAAAAATACTTTTGCAAGGACATCTTTTTTCTATCAACTGCTTGTCCAGCCTCAGACGGGCATCACCCTTGTTATTAATTTTTGTATTCAAGAATAATTATTTTCAAAACAGTGATGTAATCTTTTTCATTTATCCTTTAAAATCCTTTATCTTCCTTTACCTTCCTGGCTATACAAAAAGGTCACTATGGCATGCATATTCTTATTGTAATGCTCTGTTCCCAAATAAACATCTTCTTTTACAGAGCCTCTCACTGTTTATTATTTAGGTTAACAATTGGTGCAATTAGATTTAAGGTTATTATATACTTGTTTTCTATTTCTTATACATTTTTACTTTTTCCCTCTTTCTTGCCTTCTTATGGCTTGAGTATTTTTTATGATTTCATTTTTTTCCCCCAGCTTAACACTGATGAAGAAATAAATAAGCAGAAAGACTAATAGTGGAAAACTTGAATACACTGTTTTTCACTCAAGAACAGTGCAAATACAAACAAAAGTATATCACATGAGATAAGCCAGGAACAAAGATAAATATCACGTAATCTCTCTCATATGTAAAATCTGTAACAGTTGATCTCATAAAATTGGAGAACAGAATGATAATTACCAAGGACTTATGTGGTGCAAATAACTAAAAAGTTGAAGAGACATTTGTCAAAGTTTACACAATTTCAATTAGATAAAAGGAGTTAGTTCAGGAGATCTATTGTAAAACATGGTGACTATAGTTAATAACAAAATGTGTTATTTTTGAAAAATAATAACAGAGTAGATTTCAACTGTTTTCACTACAAAATACATTAATTTTTTTTAAATTTTAAAGATGTGGGGTACAATTCAGGATTAGTTATACAAGTGGCCATAATACAGGTAAAGTTTGGGACTCCACAAAAGAAAAATTATGTGAGGTAAATCATATGCTAATTAGCTTGCATTAGCCATTCACAAAGTGTATGTAATCTAAGATATCATGCTGTACACAACAAATACATGCAATTTTATCTGTGAATCTAAAAATATATAAAAATCGGTAAATCTAATAAGTGAGGCATTTCTTGTGAATATATACTAAGTCCACTTCTCGGTGATAGACAATATTTATTTTTCTCAAGCATATGTAAACCATTAACAAAACTAGTTTATATTATTGCTAATGAGATCGCACTATACCATAAACAAATACTCTAAAGAAAAATAATTCAAGTAACTTTCATCATGTCTCATGATGCATTAAAATAGCTAAATTTGAAGACCTCTCAGATATAAATTGCTTTTTATAGTATCATGAGGTAAATATAACTAAATAGTTATTTTAAAAAATCAATTTCTTACCATTTTAGTCATGGCAGTTAATAGCTATACTATTTTAAGAGAATTTAAAGGATGAGACATTATTATATCCAAAGATCATGAGTCTTTCTGATGATGGTTTTGCTTTGAGTCTGCTATAAAACAATTTTCTTATAATTAGCAATAATATACACTTAAAATTTGTTAAAAGGATGGCTCTCACTAATATGGGTCTTTTTTATTTTAAAGATGTGGGGTGCAATTTAGAGTTAGGTATACAAATGTTCATTATGCAGATACCCTTGTTGATGAGGTGTGCTACTCCCTCCCCTGGCAGTTTCTCTCAACTGTCAATCCTACCTCCCCTCCACTGGCAGTTTCCCACTATGCCAGTCCCTTTCTTATAGTATTACGATAATTGTTCAAGATCTGCTTAAGAGTGAGAATATGTGGTACTCTGTTCTTTGTTTCTGTGTATGAGTATGATTGACTCTAAATCCATCCAAGTTGCTGCAGAGTCCATATGTTTGTCCTTCTTTATGACTGCATAATATCCCATTGTGTATATGTACCACATTTTTTTTTTATCCATTCCAGCTTCGATGGGCAGCATGATTTGTTCCATGTTTTTGCTATTGTGAATAGAGCTGCAAGCATGTGCAGGTATCTTTTTGGCAGAATGACTTCAGTTCCTCTGGGTATATTCCCAATAGGGGGATTACTGAGTCAGAAATTGCCACACTATCTTCCAAAAAGGTCGATCTAGCTTGCATTCCCATTAGCAGCATAGAAGTGTTCCTTTTTCTCTGCATCCCTGCCCGTATCTGTTGTTGTTTGTTTTATTTATTTATTAACTTTTTTTTTTTTTTAAGTTGGAGTCTCACTTCGTCGCCCACACTGGAGTGCAGTGGCCGCTCCTGGCCATCGCAGCCTCGACCTGCTCGGCTCCAGCCATCCTTCCGCCTCAGCCTTCTGAGTAGCCGGAATTACAGGCGCGCGTTACCACGCCCAGCTGATTTTTTGATTTATTGTAGAGATGAGGTCTCGCCAAGTTGCCCAGGCAGGTCTCTAACCCGCCGGCTCAGGCAATCCACTCACCTCAGCCTCCCAAAGTGCTGGGATTACAGGCTGAGCCACTGAGCCCGGCTGTTGTTTGTTTTATTAATGATAGTCATTCTTACTGGGGTTAGGTGGTATCAATGTGGTTTTGATTTGCATTTCTCTGATGATGAATGAGGCTGAGCACTTTTTCATGTGTCTGTTGGCTGCCCATATATCTTCTTTTGAGAAGTGTCTATTTATGTCTTTTGCCCACTTTCTAATGGGGCTGTTTGTTTGTTTCCTTTCGGTGCATTTGGGTTCTTTGTAGATTTTAGATGTTAGACATTTGACAGATATACAGTTGGCAAATATTTTTTCTCATTCTGTAGGGTGTTTCCCCGCTTTCTGGATGGTTTCTTTTGCTTTGCAGGAGTTTGTCGATTTGATGAGTTTTCACTTGTCTATCTTATCTCTTACGGTATGGGCACTTGGGGTTTTAATCAGGAATTGGTTGCCAGTTCCAATTTCCATAAGGATATCTCCTGCATTGTCTAAGATTCTTATAGTTTGAGTTGTTGTTGTTTTTTTTACCACATCAAAAAAGCCTAGTAGAATGATAAATTTGAAGTACTGAAAAAAAAGTGCTTGCTCACTGAGACTTCTATATACAGCAAAACTGTACATCAAAAAAGAAGACAAAAAAGAAGATAATGTCCCAATACAAAACAAAACATTATTTAAAAATAAGAGGGAGCAGATCCAAGATAGCCACTACGGAACAGCAGACTGGTTCCTTTCTTACTGAACAAGACAGAGAGTAGAGACTCAGTCACCAACAGACAAAGACACTGCAAACACTTTTGTATGGCTGAATCGCCCTTCACCCAGCAAAGTTCTCTTTGAACACATAGAGACCAGAGAGTGATGGCAGATGCAGAAATCTGGGCACTCATCCCCCACCATGCACCAGACTGGCACAGGAACTGAAGCCCTGCCTGATGAAGGAGAGTGGATGTGTGATTCTACGATGGTTTGGATCAGTACATGCCCTCCCAGCCATGCATGAGTTGTTGGTCTCATGTGGGAGGAGTCCCAGTAGGGCAAAGTGACAGACAATTGGAGCTTAAGTGGAACAGGGAACAGAACCCACATTTGGTTAGCTGCAGTGAGTATGGCTTCCACTGGCAGAGCATGATGACCAGCTCCCAGGCAGGGAAAACCTGCCTGCAAAATGAACCTGGCTGGCGCCTGCCACTAAAAACAGGTAGTTATCTTCCAAGCCAGATCAGAAAAAATCACCTCCAAGCCTTGTGTGCCTACAGGAAGGATACCTCACAGCCTTGTGGGAGGGAACTTACTTTTTTTCATGAGCAGAGTGCAGACTTGAACAAGGAGGGAGCAACCTAAAAGACACCCAAAGGTTTTCTTGGTGGGAAGACTTCTAGGCTGCAATCACAGATAGCAGATGTGCGGCCCATCCCCCACTCATTCTCTGCAGAGTACTAGTGGCAGGAGTTGAAACTTACCTGACCAGATTCACAGTGGGAGAGAAAATTCTACAAGAGAGAAACCTGCCACAGAGTGGATCAAGGAGTAGAAGTGAACTCCCCTCCTTTTCTCACTGAATGACCTATATTAAACCACAGAAACGGCCCTAGAACAAAGGGTCATTGACTAACTTCAAAGCAACAAAAATAAAGAGGAATTACAGAGAGGAAAGAGAGGCCTGGCACAAATGAGGAAAAATATCAACAAAAAAAGAAGTAACACTAAGAGTCCTAAAATGACAGTCCCAAACAAGCAGCTATCAGAGCACAAACAATGGAAACATCCAAGAATGATCTGCCCCAGATGATAGTCACAGAAATCAGACACTGGATGGCTAAAATGAACAGAGAGAACCAAGAGAAACTAGAAGTGAAACTCACAAAAGTCATATAGAGAGTAGAAACGGAGTTGGCCAATTTCAGAAAAACTTCTGAAAAAAAAAAGAAGAACTCCATCCTGGAAACACACACACACACACACACACACACACACACACACACACACACACACACACACACACACACACACACACACACACACACAGTAACAAGCATAGGAAGTAGGATCAAGCAAATAGAGAAAAGAATCCCAGAACTTGAAGATCAAAATATGGAATTAGCCCAGTTTGTCCAAAACAGAAAAAAAAGCTCAAAAAGAATAAGCAAAGCCTCCGAGAGATGTGGGACCAAAAAATATCTGAAACCTTAACTTGATGTTCAATCAACTGGATTTAATAGACATCTACAGAACACTCCACCCAACATCAACAGAGTATACATTCTACTCATCAGCTCATGAAACATAATCCAAGATCAAGCATATTCTTGGACATAAATCAAGTGTGAAAAAATTTCAAAAGACCAAAATAATGCCTTGCATCTTCTCAGATCACAGTGGAGTAAAAATAAATATTGCCACCAACAGGATTTCCCTAAAACACACAAAGACATGAACACTAAACAACATGCTACTGAACAACTTCTAGATTAACACAGAAATCAAGCCAGAAATAAAAAGATTTCTGGAAACAAAGGGATCAACAGTTGCTGGCATTGGTAAGGAAGGGAGGGAAGGAGGAAGGTAGAGGGTATGTGACAGCACAAAGAGTACCTGGTCCACTACCATGGGGAGTGAGGGGTAGATAGAAGAAAAACTTCACCTGCATTCAGTCTACTTTGTAGTTAATTCTTACTTGTACCCCACATCTCTATACTAAAGTAAACAAAAATGAAGCTAGTATACCTGCTCTAAGAAATAATGAAGAAACACTTTTAAGTTCAAGAAACATAAACATAAATCAAACATAAACATAAGTACACAGAAAAATGAATATAGCTAGAAATGGTAAATACGCAAGCACATTTAAGATCGCATATACATATATACACATATATGGACATAAAATTGTATATATATATAGTTTTCACTATGACATTTCTATATGAGAAAGAAAGACTAAGCATCTTCTCCCATCAGCATATATACCCTAAAATGATGACTAAAAGAAATCATCTAAACAGAATTAAAATTATAAAAGAAGAAACCTTGAGACTTCAGGAGGAAAGAGAGAACCCAGTAAGCAAACAATGTTGCTAAATACAAGAGTCTTTTCTCTCATCTTCATTTTTCTAAATTATATTTAATGGTGCATAAAAATTTATAACAGTATCTGATATCATCCTAGTAGTATATTAAAATAATTAAGACAACTATAAGTAGACATAGGCAAATAAGACAATGAGAGTAATGGTTTCTATTCTTTTCTTGGACAGATAAAAAGATGGCATGAGTAGACTTTGATAAGTTATATATACATATATTAAATTATATATTTATATATTAAAAATAGAACAGCCACTAATAAAATTATGCAGACAGATAACCTCTGATAAATGATTACAAACTAAAACAGAATTCTAAAAAAAATTCAGTAACACACAGTAATCTAGGAAAATAAAGAAATAAAAAGCAGCAAAGAAACATAGAAAGTAAAAATAAAATAAAAACTCTAACATGTCAATAACACCATTAAACATTAATGGTCTGAATATACCAATTTAAAGATAGAGATTGTCAAAGTTGATTAAAAAAATCATTGCTCCCCTATATGAGGTCCATAAGATGTACTTAAAATATGAATATATAGTCAACTTGAAAGTAAAATAATTGAAAAAAGATATATTATGCAAACAGTAATCAAAGGAAAATAGGAGTGGCTATATTAATAACAGAATCTTCAAACTGACTTATCATGCACTCACTGACACTCACAGTGCTGCAAGTTCCATTAAAGGTAAATATTTCCAGGTCGGGCTCGGTGGCTCATCCTGTAATCCCAGCACTTTGAGAGGCTGAGGCGAGAAGATTGCCTAAGCCCATGGGCTGGAGACCAGTCTGGGCAACATGGTAAGACCTCATCTCCATAATAAATCAAAAATTTTGTGGGCGTGATGGCACATGCCTGTAGTTCCAGCTACTTGGAAGGCTGAGGTGGAAAGATCGTCTGAGCCTAGCTGGTCGACACTGGGGTGGCCGTGAGTGTTCCACTGCACTCCAGCCTGGGTGAGAGAGTGGGACTGCAACTCAAAAAAAAAAAAAGGTAAATACTTCATACAGGTGTACTGTTTTTTAAAACTTTTATACCACATTTTTTATTGTACCTCTTCTGTGTAGAGATATGCTTAGATACCCAAATACTTAACATTGTATTACAATTGCCTGCAGTCTTCATTACAGTAACGTGTTGTACATGTTTACAGCTTAGGAGCAATAGGCTATACCATAGAGCTGAGGTGTGCAGTACTATCTAGGTTTGTGTAAATACATTTTTACGATGTTTGCACAATGACAAAATTGCCTAATGATGCATTTCTCAGCAAATATTTCCATTGTGAAGTGGTACATGACTTTTTATTTTAAAAAAGAAAGAGAAGAAACTAGTTTCCAACATCAGGAATGGAATGTGAGGTATTACTAGAGACTCTGCAATCATTGAATAATAATGTGCAAAGTTGCAGAGAGAACTAGCAAGGTGAAGTTAGGAATGTATGAATTGAATTTAAATACAAGGAGTTCATTACTAAGGAGTTTTAATGACAAAAAGTTACATTATGGTGAATTTCATGATTAGTAAGAGGTACAGAAAAGTAAACTACAAAATTTACAAAATTTTGTATAGGAGAGTATTAGAATAGTTCCTCCTTAAAATAATTGAGAGTTAAATATGTTTAGTTGTTAAAGAAAGAAGCAGTAGAAATTAAATAGAGATCATAAAGGCAGAAATAGCTAAGAAATACCTGAGATTAGGGTCCCAGTTGGGGGCATTAGTCTGTGCAGGAGGAATAACAGCTCTCTCTTCCACATTAGCAGGCAGGAAGGTAAACAGGGTGAAAATGAAGTTGCACTTGTGATTTGGGTTATATGAAGTTGGTAGCCTTACAGAAAATGTCAAATTTCTTCTTCCTCCTTCTGTCTGGTTAACCTCTGTTATATTTGTAAAACGTCTTCTAAAATGAAAATTTTTTCTCATGATTTAATACATTTATGAGTTGTATTTTCCTTTTTAAATGGTATCATCTCAAAAGAATAAAAATCACCTTTCGCAGAGATTTAACTCATAAGGAAATAAAAAAGAGCCCAAATAGTAAAAGCAATCTTAAAAAAAGAAAGAAAGAAAAGAAAAAAGCTAGAGACATCCCATTACTAGACTTCAAAGTATACTACAAGGCTGCAGTAACCAAAATAGAATGGTACTGGTATAAAAATAGAGACATAGACCAATGGAACAGAATAGAGAAATCAGAAACAAAGCTGAATACCTGAAACCAACTGATCTTTGACAAAAGCAACCAAAGGAAAAGGACACCATAATCAATAAATGGTGCTGAAAAAGCTGACTAACTATATGCAGAAGAATGTCGTGTTATGCCTTAACTCTCCCCGAATATAAAAAGTAACTCAAGATCAGTTAAACACTTAAGTGTAGGATCTCAAACTATAAACATTATTTTCAAAGACTTATAAAAAACTCCTGAACATTGGCCCAGGCAAATAATTTATGACTAAGACCTCAAAAACAAATGCAACAGAACAAAAAATTGAAAATTGGAACCTAATTAAACTAAAGAACTAATCAGAGTAAACAGAAAACCTACAGAATGGGAGAAAATATTTGCAAACCATGCATCTGATAAGGGGCTAATATCCAGAATCTGTAAGGATTTTTAAAATAAATAATTTTTAAAATGACCTTATTAAAAACTGTGCAAACACATGAACAGGCACTTCTTAAAAGAAGACATACAAGCACCTAACAAACAAATAAGATTCTCATAATCGCTAATAAGCAGAGATATGCAAATTAAAACCACAATGTTATACTAGTTTACACAAGTCTGAATAGCTATTATTTTATTTTATTTAAGATGTGGGGTACAATGGGGTTAGGTATACAAATGTTCATTGTACAGGTAAAGTTAGGGCTTCACTTTTGTTCCCACCTTACCTGATTTGAGATCAGGTACCCTTGATGAAGCATGCCCTCCCCTTCCATGGCAGTTTCCCACTACAAAATCCCTTTCTTATAGTATTATGATAATTGTTCAGGGTCTGCTTATGAGTAAGAACATATGGTACTTAGTTCTTTCTTATAGTATCATAACTGTTCAGGATCTCCTTATGAGTAAGAACATGCAGTATTCAGTTCTTTGTTTCTGAGATACATCACTGAATATTATAAACTCTAAGTCCAACCAAGTTGCTGTGAGGTTCATAATTTTGTTCTTCTTTATGGCTATGTAATATTCCATTGTGTATATATATATCACATTTTCTTTTTATCCAGTCCACTTCCGATGGTTGCACGGTTGGTTCCATGTTTTTACTATTGTGGATAAAGCTACAATAAACATGCACATGCAGGTATCTTTTTTATAGAGTGACTTAAGTTCCTCTGGGTATATTCCCAGAAGGGGAATTGCTGCGTCTTGTGGAAGGTTGATTTTTAGAACTTTTAGGAATCACTGCACTGTTTTCCACAGAAGTTGTACTAGATTACACTCCCACCAACAGTGTAGAAGTGTTCCCTTTTCCCTGAATCCTCTCCAGCATCTGTTGTTTTTTGAGTTACTGATGATGGCCGTCATGACAGGAGTTACATGGTATCTCAGTGTGTTTTTAAATTTTTTTTTATTTTAAAGATGTGGGGTACAATTCAGTCTTAGGAATATAAATGTTCATTACTCAAGTACCTTTATTGATGAGGTGTGCCCCCTCCCCTGGCAGTTTCCCACTACTGCCAATCCCTTTCTTATAGTATTATGATAATTGTTCAAGGTGATACTCAGTTCTTTGTTTCATCTCAGGATATCAAATAAATATATAAAAGACAGTCGCATTCCTATATACAAACAATAAACAAACAGAAACGCAAATAAAAAGCATAATCCCATTCACAATAGCCACAAAAAAATGAAATACCTTGGCATCTTCCTAATCAGAAATGTGAAAGACCTTTACAATGAAAGCCACAGAACACTGCTCAAAGAAACCAAAGGTGATACAAACAAATGGAAAAATATTCCATGCTCATGGATTGGAAGAATCAACATTGTTAAGATGTCCATCCTACCCAAGACAATATACAAATTTCACACAATACCCATTAAATTATCATCAGCATTCTTCTCAGTATGGTTTTAATTTGTATTTCTTTGATGATTAGTGAAGCTGAGCATTTTTTCATGTATCTGTTGACTACTCATATGTCTTCTTTTGAGAAGTGTCTATTCATATCTTTTGCCCACTTTGTAATAGGGCTGTTTTGGGTTTCTTCCCCCTTTTCAGCCTCTTTGAGTTCCTTGTAGATCCTGGAGGTTAGGTCTTTGCCAGATATACAGTTGGCAAATATTTTCTCCTATTCTGTGGGCTATCTCCCTGTTCTCTTGATGGTTTCTTTTGCTTTATAGAAGCTTTTCAGTTGGATGAAGTACCATTTTTCTATCTTATCTTTTATGGCCTTCACTTTTGGAGAATTGATCAAGAATAGGTTTCCTGCTCCAATGTGCCAAAGAGTGTTTCCTATGTTTTCTTCTAGGATTCTTATAGCTTGAGGTTTTGCATTCAGGTCTTTGATCTATTTAGAGTTGATTTTTGTGTATGATGACAGGAGTCCTGTTTCAAACTTCTGCATGTGGTCAGGCAGTTTTCCCAGCACCATTTACTGAATAGGTTCTCCTCTCCCCACTGTTGGCGGAGGCTTTGTGGAAGATGAGTTGGTTGAGAAATTGAGATTTTGCTTTCAGAAACTACCCTGTTCCATTGGTCTCTGTGCCTATTCTTGTACCAATACCAAGCTCCCTTTGATTATTGTAGCCATCTTGGGAGGAGAGCCCTGGATACTTGATCTCAAGTCTCCTCTCAGATGGACTTTCACTCACCCAATTGCACTCACCCACTCACACAGACTGTCTTCATGGGCACTTGCCCTTGCGGAAACTTTCACACTCCCACCAGTTCTGGCACCATCTTGCTTCCTCTCTGAGAAGAGCTATTATTAAAAATTTAAAAAATAACAGATGTTGGCGAGGATGCAGAAAAAAAGGAAATGCTTATACACTCTTGTTGGGAATGTAAATTAGTTCAGCTCCTGTAGAAAACAGTTAGAATATTTCTCAAAGAGCTAAAAATAAAACTACCTTTCAACCCAACAATCCCACTACTGAGTATCAACCCAAAGGAAAAGAAAAAATTACCTGTAATTGTATGCTTCCTGCAGCACTATTCAGAATAGCATAGTCATGAAATCAACTTTGTACCTATTGACAGTGGATGAGATAAAGAAAGTTAAATAGTGTCTGAAAGTTCTGGTCAGGGTTAGTAGATAAAAATATGAAATAGTCTACTTGTCTTTCTTTTGGGTTCCTTGAAATAAATATGTCACTATGCTACTATTTGTGATGCAGATTTTTGCTGGACACATAAAGATTTCAAATATTAATTCCAGTTTTTTGTTATGAAGTTTCAGTTATTACCACTGATTATTTACACTAACCAAAAAGTGTCACATTTTCCTGTTTCTTAGGTGTTCTTGACATTTGCAATAATTGGCGACTAGGTGTCTCTGAGCTGCAAACACAGATTGGAGAATAGGTGTCTCTGAGCTGCAAACACAGACTGTTTCTAATGTCATGAACACAGTTACTTTGATCACAAAAGATTCAGTAATTATTCAGCAATTGGCAAATGGCTACATATCTATTAATAGCCATGCAGACAAAGATACTTGTCTCCATGGCCACAAAACAATGTGTGGCATACATCTGGGCAAAACACTCCAAAAAACTGATAGCCTTAGTGTTGAACCACAAGAATGCCTCCTTGAACCATATTATGCAAAAATCTTAGGCATAATGATGGTAGGCAGTATATCCAGGAAATAGTAAATAGACTGGTGCAATGCTGTCTCTTAGTTGATGATGAATAGTATAAGAATATTGTCACTGAGAATTAAGAGATATCTTCAATATGTATGTTTGCAGCATTAGTTCCTGTAAAAAAATTAATTTAGATGTTGAAGAATAAAGAAAGTTAAAGATATATGTAAATAAATGCTGTACTTTTATTTAATCATAATAACACTGAATAATTCTTTTTTGAATGTGCTTAATATACTGTGTCCATTAAAAATGACAAAATTTAAGGTTTAATATGTATTTATCAAGCAATTGAAATTACTTCTACATAATAGAATGTAAGTGTTCTATTTATATTTTTAACTCATTTTTATTTCTCATTTTAATTTTTAACTAATAAAAATATACAGATATTATTTTTGTTGCCAAATTAAAGGAATATAAATAAGGAATAGCTGTGTTTTATTATTATTACTAATCTCTATCATCATTAATATTGGGCATCTAGTGATTTCTAACTTAATATGTAAATAAAATAAGCCTGAACTTTTTATGAATGTCTACAATGTCACAATATTCATCATCCACCTCACTTAAATGTAAGTTTCTTGAAAATCGTGACCCATATTATCTAATCCTATTTTCACAGTTTTGACTATGTAGACTAAGCACTCGTGATGTTATTTAATTAGAGGCAATAAAAATAAATGAAAGAACATGTAAGTGTGCACGTGTGAGTGATAGAAACATTCTGTTCCTAAATGCATTCAACTTGTATCTTACAGCATCTGAAACCAAAAGAAACAGCATCACAATAACATTAAAATTATAATTTTCATTAACAACAGCGTGTTTATCCTCATTCTCCTCAATATACACATGCTCACACATAATCACTTGTTTTAGATACAAGCAAATGCAATTATTCTTTAAGTATCATCATATAGGTGGCAAGAATCGAAAGCTTTCCGTCTTTTTTCTCCTGCTGTAAGGATTGTCTTGATTCCCATACCAGTGCCTGTGGCTGTAAAGCGCTGAAATATTCTCTTGAGATATATGACACACTTTTTCCTTTAAATAATTTCACCTGTACGAATATCAAGGGATTTAGAGACTGAAGGCTGTGCATATACATATATTGCAAAATTGTGGTGACACCTAGTCCAAATTGCATTCAGCTCACGGTTTTGACATCCAGAAAGTAGGTTTTAAAGGGCATACAAAAGTAGTAATAGTTTCAGGATTTTTTTTTTACTGATAGTCATGTTACCGAGTCCAAATCTGTTCTGCTCACTGCAGACTGCCAGTAAGTTGAGAGGCAGAGTTGGAGCAAAGAATGTGATTTTATTTTGAAATGCCAACAAAACAAAGAGGATGGTAGACTAGCATCATGAAGACCTATTTTAAGTTGTGTATGCTTTGTTGGGTTTTTATCTAGACATGGGGGAAAGGAGAGGGCCAAGATCAAAAGGAGGCCAAAAACTGCAGACATCTGGGCACTGGGAGAGTTTCAGGAGAAGCTGTGATGTCTCTTTGTCCCTGGTTAAGAGTCTCATTTCTTTAAATCTTTAAAAAAAACATAGTAATTGTACTAACTCCCCCTTTTCACAGTCTGGACAGCTGCATACTTGTTTCCAATGTTATTTTTTCTGTTTTAAAATTATTTTTGCCTACATGAAAGCATGGTCAAAGGTCAGAGGTGCCCCCCTCCAATCTAAAATGGAGTTAGTTGTGTTAGTCCTTTGCCATTTCATTGTTAACAGTAGTCGATAAATTAGAGAAAGTCTTTGCTAAAGTGCACAGAGACTTTGAATATATACAAACTATTATTATATTCTCAGATATAATTGGGTGTTTCTATACACCCAATTTGAATACAGAGCGTTGTAAAATATTGCTTTTGGGGAAGACATTTATTTCTCCAATTCTCAGATTTCAATTCAGGGCAACATTTCAAGATAATTATGGATATCTATGTTTTTCCTAAGCAAATAAGAATCTTTGGTAGAGGTGAAAGTCAGTTATAAATCACCCAATGACAAGAGAAATAGCTAGAAAATAATTGCTGATCACGGTGAGAACTCTTTTGCTTGTTACCTGCCCTCCCCTTGTTCTTCAGAATAAGAATATAACCTGCTTTATTCCTGGAACAACTTAGTAATGACTGTGTTTCATCCATTTTAGATAACAAACCTACTTGGATAAACCTACTGTCAAACTGAAAGAAGAAAACAAGTTGTAAAGATTGAAGATGGTCAGATGAGGAAACAAACTTAATGTCTATGAGTTTGGGGATGAGAACAGGTGATATCAAAGTTGTACTTTAGAGTGATATTCATGTGATAATGCTACTACTTTAAAGGATCTACTAACTCACAGCACAGCATGAGTTCATTTTCTTAGCAGAAAAGTAAAGTTATATAATATTGAAATCATTTTAAATTTATGTTGGGAAAAAGTCTCATTTAATTTCTAGCTAATACAATATTACTTGGTATTAAATAAAACCTTTACCTGAGAGGCCTGTAAACGTATTAAAGTTCAGTTCCAAATTCCTCATTTAACAATAAAGATAATTTTAGCAATTAAAACTATAACCATAAAAAAGAAAATGGAGAAACAAATGAATATTTACCTCACATTTAGGAAATACATTATTTGGAATAGAGCACAAGTGCCTCAGAGATATACTTCTATTCTCATATATATCCATGATTTTCCTAGTTTCTCAACTTGCCTCTGTTGTACAGACAGATAAAGTTAAGAGATGACTTTTCAAATATATGTAATTAGCCTCGTTTTTCAATAACCTGTTATAATTTGGCATAGGTTAGTCAAGTATTTTTCAAAAATGCATTTAAAAGTCTAACTTATTTTCACAATAATCTTTATATAATTATATATACTTTTAAATATATATCTATATATATATGAAATCTTGCAGTTTTGTTTCTAATGATAGATTTTGAAAGAAATTTGAAAAATACAACATTGTATGCAAACATAAGATACAAATTCATCAGCCAGACAGAAACTTGAAGACAATTTTAGTATACAAAACAACACTTTCACATTATTCTTTTGTCTATAATGTAAGTTATAAGGCCTTTTTAGCCTAGCAATTACGAGTATAGGTCCATGCAAGCAAGTGTCACTAAGTAGTAAATTGAGGCTCAACTAATAAGCTGTAGTTGAGGTAAGTGGATTCCTCATTTTCAAATTTCCTACTGTGTATTAATAATGTGAAGAGGGCCAGGCACAGTGGCTCAAACCTGTAATCCCAGCACTTTGGGAAGCGGAGGCAAGAGAATTGCCTGAGTCCAGGGGTTTGAGACCAGCCTGGGAAACATGGCAAGAGCTTGTCTCTGCAATAAATCAAAAGTTAGCTGGATGTGGTGACACACACATGTGGTTCCAGCTACTAGGATGGCTGAGGTGGAAGAGTCACCTGAGCCTGTCACTGCACTCCAGCCTGAGCAACGCAGTGAGACTCAGTCTCAAAAAAACAAGACAAAACAAAACAAAACCAAATAATGTGAAGAGGGAGTATGTGCAGTAACTATATTTTGTTAAAGATGACTATAGTATATTAAAATTTTTGCTTATGGAAAAATGTATTAGTCCATACAAGTAAGATGATTATGTATATTTTTAAAATTTTTACTTGTGGAAAAATGTATCAAACTTGGAGATAAACCTACCTTGAACAATCAATTTTAATTACACAGTATCCTGCATTTCATCGATTGATTCTGAAAGTGATCTTGATCCAACATTTATTTTCTTTGCTTTCTACTTTGACGGACATTACATATTTTATCCCAAATTTTAAGGTATGTTTTTATGGTTTCTATTTGCCAAAAAAATTGTGCACAAATTATGTATGTTTTTATTTGCACATCTTTTTATTCCAAATATATGCATGTATAATAAATGTGAAATATGGCAATTTGCAGTATATCTTAAATAATTGATCTTTATTGCCTCAATCAAGATCTCTGTTTTGTTTAGTATCTTATTTATTTTCATTTCTTGGGTTCCTTTCTTTAATGTGAGAAATGTACTTAGAAATTTACATTTTCTGTAGATTGATGAAGATTTTTTTTAGATATTTTAATTTTGCTACTTCTGACTGATCTTTTCATGATTTAAAAAAATGTTTATACAGCAGTGCAACAATTCTTAACATCTATAATAAAATGTCAATTATTTGTTCATTAATCTGTTCATTCATTCAGAGGCATTTATTGTCATCTATTATGTGCATAGTATCTGACTAAATGCTGCATAGATAAATAGCAAAGATTTTGTTTTCAATAATATAAATATTTTTTTAAATAAAAAGAGTATGTTAAAATAACAAAAGAGATTGACTTCATCAACAAATATATTACTTACCTTCAAGCCTGCCCAATCCCTTTTTCTTTTTTATAGTAAGATTTACAGGGTGACTCTATCCTTTCCAAGAGAGAGTTAATTCTTCCTGAAGAAAGTAATGACTGAATTTAAATTTGGTGGGGTGGGAGGCTAGAGCATGAAACAGAATAGATGCTTGTAAAGTTACAAAGCTGAAAGTCTCAGTGGAAGGTGAGTAGAATAGCAAACAATAACAGAAGGGAAAAATCACCTGACAGAACCCTAATCATACTTCATTATAAGAGCATTTGTATTTCCCTTTTGGAAAATGTTCCTTATATTCTTCAAAGTCTTGCTTTAGTTGCCATTTTTGCTCTTGTATAACTCTAAAATTTTTGAGGACACAAGAAGAAGACTTTGAAGAACATTCTTACTAATGTATTTGTCCTGTGTTGCTTCTATTTCCAAAAGAAATGGGCTTTTGCAATATCTAATCTATCATCCCTAAGTATGAACACATATAGATAAAACTAGGATACAGGTAGAAAAACTAAAGAAGAAACAATTTGATATCTCTGGTTTATCCATTATCCAAAGCATATTAACTTTCCTTATCCAATGACTTAATTTATTTTGGGAGGGAACCTTAATAAATCCTGTGAAACCATATACATCAGGAATGGCAGAAACCAAAAATGAAGCACCTTTCAAAATGAACAATTGAATCCAATATTCATGTTCATGTGTGCAATTCCCGATAACCTTCTGTTACTCTAGTACAAAAACACTAGAAAGTATTCATTCATATATTTCTCCAGGATGTAGTTAGGTGAATTTTTTCTGCAATAATCTAAAGTTCCTAAAAAAAAAAACCAAAAAAACCCTGTGAATACCGATAGTTAATAATGCATGCAAAGAGGTCCCTATAAAAGAATTCTAAGTAAATACTTCTAGTTGAGTCTCTCTTATGACCCAAAATTTCAAAAGAACTTCCTAATGCCTCTTTATTAAGTTTGAATTAAGAGCCAAAGATGAGCAGACACGTTGAGTAACAACTCCAAAATAAAGGTACAAAACAAATAAAATTATAAAAATCAACAATCAAAACTTAGAAGTTATAGAAATACTATATATAATGCAAAAAATATTTATTGAAATAAATATCTTCCTTAATTTATTTTAGCTCATTATGTTATAAGAGCTTTTGAGGTCATTCTTTGGGTTAAGATGAGTGCATCTACTAGGTCTATATCAACACTGCTCTTTCTATAGGTTCTATTATTTTAACCCACAATATTTTTAAATATTCTGTATCCTTATATCCTTAATATTTGAAATATTAAAAAATAGAAATGACAAAACAGATTATAAACATTTGTTTGGAATTTGTATACTAAAATGTTAACAAATAGTTATATCAAGAAAATATCTTAGATATAAACTGATTTGATCTTGGTTTATATTTAATATTGGCATTAACTTTTGTCAAAATGTTATCCTAAGTATATAGGTTTTTGTGTGTTTTGTTTTGATTTTTCCTTTTATTTTCCAATTCTGTTTCATTCATTGTAGTGCAGTCATTTGGACTGTTTTAAGAGTAAAAAACATGCCCAAGTAGAGGAAGGTAATGCAAAGTCATAAACAATGATATTTAAACAACACAGGGATTTCCAAACCACATTATTGTTTTTTATTGTTGTATGGTTTTTAAAAAGGTTTTGGTAATTTTTTTTTTTTTTTGAGTTGGAGTCTCACTCTGTCACCCAGACTGGAGTGCAGTGGCCGCTCCCGGCCACCGCAGCCTCGACTTGCTGGGCTCCAGCGATCCTTCCGCTTCAGCCTTCAAAGTAGCTGGAACTACAGGGGCATGCTACCACGCCTGGCTAATTTTTTATTTATTGTAGAGATGAGGTCTCGCCAAGTTGCCCAGGCGGGTCTCGAACCCGCGGGCACAGGCAATCTACTCACCTCAGCTTCCCAAAGGCGCGGGATTACAGGCTGAGCCACTGAGCCCAGCTGGTTATGGTATTTTTGTACATAGGTTTCATCATGATAAAATGGGCATACTATTTTATTTCATACAATTTACATTAGTACTTCACAAATTGCTGCAGTACATGAAAAAAGTTACTTTACATGTAAGTTGTAATCTAATGTCTTATTTATGAAGATTCCATGCATAAAAAGCCTCCAATTGGAATCTACACAATAGTTCTCTAAAGGAAACAACTCATTAGTGAACCCAAACTTGGAAAACCATTCTGTTATATCAGGTCATTTTTGTTGTGTCCTATTACCATGGCTTCATAATGAAGATCTTGAACAATGTAATGATATTCTCTAATGTTCTATTCCTCAGTTATGAGAAGATGGAATATATATGGCCTGCATTACAAAGTATTAGGAATGATTAACTGAGTGAACACATAGTATGTGTCACCTATCACAGTTCCTGTTTTATAATAAATGTTAAGTGACTGGATGAAAATAATGAAGATTGTTATTCTCCCATTAATACTAGATCGTGGGTAATTCCTTTCTCAATACTTCCATAAAGATAATTTGGGATAGCAACACTGATTTTCTTTTCCTTAGGGATGCTCCAGGATCTTAGAGATTCCAACAGTTCTAAGTTCCAGGTCACTGAGTTCATCTTGATGGGATTCCCTGGCATCCACAGCTGGCAGCACTGGCTCTCCCTGCCCCTGGCTCTGCTCTATCTCTTGGCTCTCAGTGCCAACATCCTTATCCTGATCATCATCAACCAAGAGATGGCACTGCACCAACCCATGTACTATTTCCTGGGCACCCTGGCAGTGGTGGATATGGGTCTGGCTACCACCATCATGCCTAAGATTTTAGCTATCTTGTGGTTCAATGCTAAGGCCATCAGTCTCCCTGAGTGCTTTGCTCAGATGTATGCCATACATTGTTTTGTGGCCATGGAGTCAGGTATCTTTGTCTGCATGGCTATCGACAGATATGTAGCCATTTGCCACCCACTGCGATATCCATCGATAATAACTGGGTCCTTTGTGATCAAATCAGCTGTGTTCATGGTATTCAGAAACAGTCTGTCTCCCATCTCAGTGCCTGTGTTGGCTGCCCAAAGACACTACTGTTCCCGGAATCAAATTGAACACTGTCTTTGCTCTAACCTTGGAGTCACTAGCCTATCCTGTGATGATAGTAAAATCAATAGTATTAATCAGTTACTTTTGGCTTGGACACTCATGGGAGGTGACCTAGTATTGATTATTTTATCATATGCTTTAATACTTCACTCTGTGCTGAAACTGAACTCAGTAGAAGCTGCATCTAAGGCCTTAAGTACCTGCACTTCCCACCTCATTCTAATCCTTTTTTTTTACACAGTCATCATTGTCATTTCTATTACTCATGGTGCAGGAATAAGAGTTCCTCTCATTCCAGTTCTACTCAATGTGCTACACAATGTCATTCCCCCTGCCCTCAACCCTATGGTGTATGCACTCAAGAACAAGGAACTCAGACAGAGCTTCTATAAGGTGCTTAGGTTGGATGTTAAAAACAACTAAGATGAAGAAGATACTTTAATTTTTTTTCTCACCTATTTACCTACCCATTATACTCTCCAATTACTTCAAATGGCAGAAGAACTAATAAATGGCATAAGGAATCAGTGGTAACAACTGAAACTTTAGAAAATTAAATAGGTGAAAGTAATATTTGAAATTTTTGAGTATCAGGCAAAAATACTCACCACAAAGATTGACATAGTGATGCTATTAGTCTCAGAGAATGCAAGGAAAAGACAAATGGAATACACATTTTATTTTTTTTACCTAATTTTTCAGGCTAGCATTTCTAGACATAGAAATTGTAAGAGCATATATTCTGTCAATCTATCACTTTTAATTGAATAATTTAATCTTTTATATTATATGTGATTACTGATAAGTTAGGAATTACTTCTGCAGTTTTAGTATTTGCTTTATTATGTGTCATATATTTTATAACAGTCAAATAACTTGAATAGACATTTATATAGATTTTGTACAAAGGGTCTCTGAATCCATCAAAAGATGTTTGACATCATTAGTCATTAGGCAAATTCTAATCACCAATGCAATTCCTATTAAAATACCAATGTCACTTTTCACAGACTTAGAAAACAACTATTAAAGTTGTTAGAAAAGTTCATATGAAATACCCCCAAATCCCAAGTAGCCAAAGAAAATCTAAGCAAAATCTAAAAGTTATAAAAAAAAATATCGAGGCATAGAACCTGATTTCTAAAACAATTGTAAGCAAAATAATAATAATGGTGATAATAATAATAAAATCTGGAGGTACGGAATTCAACTTCAAATTATACTGCAAGGCCCTGGTAACTAAACAGCATGGTACTGGTAGAAAAATAGACACATAGATCAATGATACAGAACAGAGAACCCAGAAGTAAAGACACATACTTAACAACCAACTGATCTTAGATAAAGTAAACAAACAAACAAACAAACAAAAGAATGAGGAAATGATGCCTCTGCCAATAAATAATGTTAAGAGAATTGTCTAGCCATATGCAAAAAAATAAAACTGGATGACTATATTTCACCAAATACAAAAAACAACTATAGATGCATTATAACCTAATCAATAAAAATTCTAGAAAAAACATTGGAAAAAATCTTCTGGACTTTGGTCTAGGCAAAAAAATTATGAAAACGATCTCAAAAGCAAGGCAACAAAAACAAAAATAAACGGGGATCAATGGGAGGCCCAAACTTTACCTGTACAATGGCCACTTATCTACCTAATCCTGAATTGTACCATACATCTTTAAAATAAATAAATAAATGAGACAAAGATTATACACAGCAAAATACATAATCAACAGACTAAACAGACAACCTACAGTATGGAAGAAAATAATTGTACATTATGCTTCCAACAAGGACTACCATCCAGAATCCACAACTCAACAAAGAAAACAACTCATTCAAAATTGGGCAAGGGTTATGAAGATACAGTTCTCAAAGAAGAAAGACAGGCAGTCAATAAACACATTAAAATATACTCAACATCACTAATCATTAGGAAAATGCAAATTAAAACTGAAATGATATAGCTTATACCAGTCAGAATGGCTACTGCTGAAAAGTGAAAAAAACAACACATTGATGAGAATGTAGAGAAAGGGAACACTTACACATTGCTGGTGAGAATGTAAATTAGCTCATCTTCTGTGGAATGCAGTTTGGATAATTCTCAAAAAATAAAACAAAACTACCATTCTATCCAGCAATTTCATTTCTTGGTATCTACTGAAAGAAAAATAAAGTATTATGTAAAAAAGACACCTGCACTCGTATATGGATCACAACAGTATACACAATAACAAAATCGCGGAACCCGAAGGGTTCATCTATAGTTGATCACATAAAGAAAAAATTTTATATACTATGGAATGCTACGCAGTCACAAAAAAGGACTGGAATCATGTCCTTTACAGCAACGTGGATGGAGTTGGAGACCATTATCCTAAATGAACTAACTCTGAAACATCAAATCAAATATAACATATTCTCCCTTATCAGTGGGATTTAAATAATGCACACAAATGGAATAAAAGAGGGAAATAATAGACCCTTGTAACTCCAAAAGAGAAATGAAGAGGGGACAGGGGATAGGGTTGAAAAATTACTTATTAGGCACTATGTTTGATATTAGAGTGATGAATACACTAGAAATTCCCATAATTATGCAGTATACTTATGTAACAAATATGCACATGTATATCCTGAAACTAAAATTAACACACACACACACACACACACACACACACACACACACACGCACAAATGACATACCACTTTATCCTTACCATGGCTATGGTTTGGTTTGTTTTTCAAAATATTAGCAAATGTTTGCAAGTATGTAGATACATGAAAATCTTGATACATTGTTGCTGGCATAAAAAATGTTATAGCAGCTGTGGAAGAGTTTGGCAATTACTCAAAAATTTAAGTTCAAGTAGCATATGACCTGCCATCCAAATTCTAAGTATTTAATTGAAAATAAGTGTTAAAATACAAATCTTGTACACAAATGTGTATAATAGCATTATTAGTCAAAAAGTAAACCCAACCTATACACCCACAGGCTATTGTCCTAGTCCATTTGGTGTTGTCAGAACAGAATAGTTAATACTGAGTTATTTCTAAAGAAAAGAGGTTTATTTAGCTCATAGTTCTGCATGTTGGGGAATGCCAAGGGCACAATCCTGGCTTCAGTCCAGGGCTTTGGTGCTACATTATAACATGAAAGCAAAGGTCAAGGAAAAACAGACACATGCAAAGAGACAAAAATTAAGGGGCTTCCTGACTTTATAACAACCCACTCTCACAGGAACGAATCAGTTTTCCAGATAGCTGGAAAATGCAGAGAGAGAACTCACTCTATTCATGAGAATAGCATTAAGACATTCATAAAAGGTGTATCCCCATGACCCAAACATCTCCTACTAGGTTCCACTTACACCATTTTGGAGATCACATTTCAACATGAATTTTGGTGGAGACAAACCAATCATATTTAAACCACAGCAGCTGCTGAATGAATAGACAAAATAATGGATATCTATAAAGGGGATCATTATTTAATAATATATAATCATAAAATGATTTTCAGCTAGAAAAAATGCAATCATGTCTTTTTTATCCTTGATTTTTTATAATTTGATAACCTCTATTTAGCTAATTTTTAAAAAAATTATCTTTTTGTCCTTCTACTATATATGTGTGTAGTATGACATTCACTCAACCATGATTCCACCATGTTCTTTGATGGTCCTGCCTGTTGCATGGTGACTCCAGCATTCATTGAATTAATGCCATTTTTTGAGTGAACGTTATACTTAAGATGTGTATACATTATTTGGCACCTGTTGTGTATTACCTTTTCTTTAACCATCTCCTGATAGAGACCTAACTTTACATATATTTGCTATTGTGAATAGTGCTGCAGTAAACATAGAAGTGCTGGGTTTTTTTTTGTTTTTTGTTTTTTTTAATATAAATACCTCTTTTCCTTTGTATAGATATTCAGTAGTGGAATTGTGGGATTAAATGGTAGTTCAATTTTTAGTTCTTTGAGAAATTTCTATAGAAATTTTCCATAGAATTTTAACTAGTTTATATTCTCACCAGCAGCGTATGAGTGTTCTTTTTTCTCCTCATCCTCCCCAACATCTGTTATTTTTTGACATTTTTTATAATAGCCATCTGACTAGTATAAGAATGATATATCTCATTTTAAAAAGGCTTAAGTGGTTAATTAAATATTATGAATCTTTTATCTCAATGAAGATAATATTTTAAAACTGCTAAAATTATTTTCTACATCTACATTTGTGAATTAATTTTCTGTAAAATAAAAGAATAAATTAGGGAGGATCCGCCTCCAATAAAATGGGATTATTTTTGGAGGGTGGGCTCTTTTTGTACAGTTTTCCTCCTCTAGGTAAGTGTTCTAGGAAGTCATTGGCATCAGTGTACCAGCTAGCATTGTGGTGAAATGTTGAGTTAATTTTTTTGGAGATTGTTTTAACGTATTTGCCCATTTCTTTGTGGGTCATTTACAAATGCACCTGCCCATGCTCAGTTGAGTGGTCAGCAGTTTTTGACCCAAAATGCCGTAACTCCTGTACCCTGTGCTCCCTATTCACTGGATTTCAACCTGAGCAATTTTTTTGTTGCTGTTGTTTTCTCAGATGAAAAAAGTCTTCAAAGGGAAACATTTTGCCGATGTGGAAAAAGTGAAACAAAAAACTGCAGAAGCTCTAAAAGGCATCAAAATTGATGAGTTCAAAAACTGTTTCAAGAGGTGGAAAAAGTGTTTTGATAGGTATATTACATTAACTGAAGAGTACTTTGAAGGTAACTCAAGTTTAAACATGTAAGAATAAACACAATTTTTTGTAAATAAATTCTGGTTTGAGGGGTTCAACTTCATACATATCTAAGAACTGGAAAATGATTAGGAAGTGTGTAAAGATATAATGTGCCTTTAATCATCATACTGAATAATCCTTTTTTGAATGTGCTTAATACATAATGTTAATTAAAAATAATGGAATTTATGTTTTAAAATTAGGGTTACCCCAGGTATTTGTTGAAGGCATATATAGCAATTGTATATTAAGCAATATATTAGAAGTAAACTCTATACCATAGAATCTAAGGTTCCATTTATTCCTGTTAAATTCCATTTTTTTATTAATAAAAATATACAGGCTTTTTTCAAATAAAGCTATATAAAATTAGAATGTTAATGTGTTTTATTATTCTAATTGTTAACATCCCCATTGCTATTACAAAATTATGGCATCTATTATTTCTAATTTAATACTAACGCATAAGAAGCCTGAATCTTTGATGAGTTTTTACAATCCCATAATATTCATCACCATTCTTTCTTGAAAGTACATTTTTTTTCAAACAAGGGACCATGGTATCTGATGGTTTTCCACAGTTCCTAGTCTGACTTGGAAAATATAAGGCACTCAATGATATTTAATAAGACACATAAAACACAGACATAAATAAATGAGCATATGAATGTGTATGTGAGCGATTAAAATATTACATCTGAAATTACTAGCAACTTGTATTCCAAAGGCCTTAAGCAGAAAGATACAACTCTTCTATCATATTAAAATTATGAATTTTAATTAAAAATATGTGTTCATTCTTATTTGCCCCATATATGTGTGGCCTTATACAAGCACCTCTGCAGATACATGCATATGAAATTGTTCACTTATTTATGGGTCATCATGTACATGAAGAGAATTTTCCTGAGTCTTACACTAGCCCTGTGACTCTTAACTGAAAAAAGTTCCCTTGTGATATGTAACACACATTTTCCTTTAAAGGTTCATTTCAGTGGTAAAGATGTCAAGGGATTTTGATGTTTGAGGCCACATATGCATATATATTACAGGATTCTGATGTTCTTTAACCAAGATCTTGCACACCTAGATTACACCACATTCAGCTCACTGTATTGACCTCCAGAAATCAGGTATTAAAGGGCATATGAAAGAGAGATGAGTAGTGACAGGATTTTTCTTGTTGTTTGTGGCAGATAAACTGGAGAGGTTTTGATAAAGTGCACAGAGGCTCTGAGTATGTATTATCGATTATTCTCAGAAATACATTTCTTATTTTTTTTCTTTTTTAAATTATAAAGATGTGGGGTACAATTCAAGGTTAGGTATACAAACGTTGATTATGCAGGTACACTTGTTGATGAGATATGCCCCTCCCTCCCCTAGCAGTTTCCTTCGACTGTCAATCCCAGCCCCGCTGCCCTGACAATTTCCCACTATTGCAGATCGCTTTCTTATACTATTATTATTCTTCAAGGTCCACTTATGAGTGAGAAATTATGGTAATCTGTTCTTTGTTTCTGTGATAGATCACTGAGTATGATTGACTCTAAATCCATCCAACTTGCTGCAAAGTCCATATGTTTGTCCTTCTTTATGGCTGCATAATATTCCATTGTGTATATATACCACATTTTTTTTTTATCCAAGTCAGCTTTGATGGGGAACATGGTTGGTTCCATGTTTTTGCTGCTGTGACTAGAGCTGCAACAAACTACGTGTGCAGGTATATTTTTGTAAAATGATTTGAATACCTCTGGGTATATTCCCAATAGGGGAATTACTAGGACATATGGAAGGTCAATTTCTAGTTCTTTCAGAAACCACCACACTGACTTCCAAAGAGGTTGCACTAGTTTGCATTCACCAGCATTGTAGAAGTGTTCCTTTTTTCTGCATCCTCACCAGCATCTGTGGTTGTTTGTTTTATTAATGATGGCCATTTTTACTGAGGTTAGATGGTATCCCAGTGTGGTTTTGATTTGGATTTCTCTGATGATGAGTGAGGCTGAGCACTTTTTCATGTTTCTGTTGGCTGCCCTATATCTTCTTTTGAGAAGTGTCTATTCATGTTTTTTGCTCGCTTTTTAATGGGGCTGTTTGTATCTTTCCTTTTGTGTGTTTCAGTTCCTTGAAGATCCTAGATGTCAGCCTTTGTCAGTTATACAGTTGGCAAATATTTTTTCCCATTCTGTGAGCTGTCTCCCTGCTCTTTTGATGGTTTCTTTTTCTTTGCAGAAGCTCTTTAGTTTGATGAGGTCCCACTTGTCTATCTTATTACTTAAGGTATGGGCATTTAGGATTCTGAATACGAATTGGTTACCAGTTTCAATTTCCATAAGGGTGTCTTCTGCGTTTTCTAAGATTCTTATGGTTTGAGGGTTTACATTTAGGTCTTTGATCCATTTAGAGTTAATTTTTGTGTATGGTGATAGATAGGGATCCTGTTTCAATCTTCTGCATGTAATCATTCAGTATTCCCAGCACCATTTACTGAATAGGTTCTCCTCTCCCCAGTGGTTGTTGTTGGAGGCTTTGTCAAAGATGAGTTGGTTGAGTAATTGAGGCTTTGCTTCCGGAATCTCTATCCTGTTCCTTTGGTCTATGTGCCTGTTCTTGTACCAATGCCAGGGTGTTTTGATTGCTGTAGCCTTATAGTTAAGTTTAAAGTCTTGAAGTGTGATACCTCCGGCTTTGTTTCTTTTGCTAAGGATTGTCTTGGTTATTTGTGGTCATTTGTTTCCATATGAATTTGTCTTGTCATTTCCGGGTCTGAGAAGAATTATGCTGGTAACTCAATGGATATTGCATTGAATCTGTAGATTGCCTTTGGTATGATGGACATTTTAACAATATTGATTCTTCCTATCCATGAGCATGGATTTTTTTTCCGTTTCTTTGAGTCTTCTTGGATTCCTTTGAGCAGTGTTTTGTAGTTCTCATTGTAAAAGTCTTTCACTTCTCTGGTTAGGAAGATGCCGAGGCATTTCTTTTTCCTTTTCTTTTCTTTTTTTTTTTTGTGGCTATTGTGAATGGGATTGTGCTTTTAATTTGGGTCTCTGCCTGATTGTTGTTGGTGTGTAGGAATGCAACTGTCTTTAGCACATTTATTTTGTACCCTGACACTTTGTTAAAGTCCTTTATCTGTGCAAGCAGGTTTTTGACAGATTCTTTTGGATTTTCAAGGTATAGGATCATATCATCAGCAAAGAGGGATAACTTAACTTTGACTTTTCCTATTTGGATACCCCTGATTTCCTTTTCTTGTCTAATTGCCCAATAGGACTTCCAACATAATGTTGAACTTATGTTATGGGTGAGAGTGGGCAGCCTTGTCTTGTTCCCATTTTCAGGGAAAATTTTTCCAGTTTCTGCCCATTTAGCAATATGTTCACTATGAATTTATTGTAGATGGCACTTACTATTTTGTGTTATGTTCCTTCTATACCTGGGTGATGGAGGGTTTTTATCAAGAAGGATGCTGCATTTCATCAAAAGCATTTTCTGCATCTAATGATATAATCATGTGGTTCTTTTTTTTACTTCTGTTGATATATTTAATGACATTTATGGTCTTGCAAATGTTGAACCAGCCCTGCATCCTGGGGACAAAGTCTGCTTGGTCATGGTGGATGATTTTTGAGATGTGTTTTTAGATCCAACTTGCTAGAATCTTATTGAGGATTTTTGTATCCATGTCCATAGGGATATTGGCCTGTAGTTCTCTTTTTTTGTTGTATCTTTACCAGGTTTGAGTACCAGTGTGATGTTAGCTTCGTAGAATGATTTGTGGAGAATTCCATCCTTCTCAATTGCCTGGAATACTTTCAGTAGGATTTGTATCAGCTCCTCCTTGTACGTTTTGTAGAATTCTGCTGGAAAGTCATTCAGTTCAGGGCTTTTTTTTTTGGTAGGTAGTTTTCATTTGACAGAGTCAATTTCCTGGATTGTTATTGGTCCATTTAGTTTCTCAGTGTCTTCTTGTTTCAACCTGGGGAGGTTGTATGATGTCAAAATGTCCTCCATTTCATTTAGGTTATCAAGTTTTTTCCATATAGGTGTACATAGTAATCTCTGATATATTTCTTCAGGGTCAGTTGTGACTGATCTTTTGTATATCTGATTGTGTTTACTTGGGTTTTTTTATTTTGTTTTCTTGGTCATTCTGGCTAGGGGTCCATCAATCTTGTGAATTTTTTCAAAGCACCAACTTTTTGCATTGTTGAAGTTTTCTATGATATTCTTGTCTTCTTTGTCCCATATCTGGGCTTATATTTTGGCAATTTGGATTCTTCTGCTAATGTTGGAGTTTTGGTAGTCTTCTCTTTCCAGCTCCCTTAGTTGATTTGTTAGGCTCTCCCCTTGTGATCTTTCCAGTTTCTTGGCATGTGCTCATAGAGATATAAATTTCCCTTTTTGAACTGATTTCATGGCATTCCAGAGATTTTGGTAAGATGTTTCTTCATTTTCATTTGTTTCCAAGAATCTTTAATTTCTGCTTTGATTTCAGTGTTGACCCAGTAGTTGTTTAGCATCATGCTGTTTAGTGTCCATGTCTTTGTAGACTTTGAGGAAATTTTGTTGGTGTTGATATTTATTTCTACTCCACTGTGGTCTGAGAAGGTACATGGCAAGATTTCAACCTTATAGAATTTGTTTATGCTTGATTTATGGCCAAGGATGTGATCGAACTTGGAGTACATTCCATGTGGTGATGAGTAGAATGCATATTCTGTGGTTGTTGGGTGGAATAATATGTAGGTATCTAGTAAGTCCATTTGATCAAGTGTCAAGTTTAGGTCTGGATCTCCTTATTGATTTTTTGCCATGTTGACCTATCTAGGGCTATTAAAAGGATATTCAAGTCCCCTAGTACAATAGTATTGGAGTCAATATTTTTTTTAGCTTACTTAGTAGTTGCTTTATAAATGATAGTGCTGCTGTATGGTTGCATGTATGTTTTCTTTTTTAAAACATATTTTTTATTATAAAATTGTGGGGTACAGTTAAAGATTAGGTATACAAATGTGCATCATTCAGGCACCCTTGTTAATAAGGGGTGTCTCCCTATCCCCAGACAGATATTGACTACAGTTAGTCCCACCTCCCTTGCCTTCCCCACACCCCCCCATAGTTTCCCACCACTATCAGTCCTTTTTTTATAGTATTATGGTAGATGTTAAAGGTCCACTATATGAGTGAGAGCATGTGATACTCAGATCTTTGTTTCTGTGAGAGATTACTCAGTATTATAGACTCTAGTTCCATCCAGGTTGCTGTGAAATTCATGATTTTGTTATTTTTTAATGGCTGCATAGTATTCCATTGTGTATATGTAGCACATTTTTTAAATCCAGTCCTCTTTTGATGGACAGCATGACTGGTTCCAAGTTATTGCTATTGTGAACAATGCTGCGATAAACATTCGTATGCAGGTATCTTTTGGATAGAGTGATTTAAGTTCTTCAGGGTATATTCCCAGTAGGGGGATTGTAGGATCATATGGGAGGTTGATATTTAGAGCTTTTAGGAATCGCCACACTGCTTTCCACAGAGGTTGCACTAGTTTACACTCCCACCAACAGTGTAGAAGTGTTCCCTTTTTGCCACACCCTCTCCAATAACTGCTATTTTTTGAGTTATTGATAATGGCCATTCTGACTGGCATTAGGTGGTATCTCAGTGTGGTTTTGATTTGCATCTCCTTGATGATTAGTGAGATTGAACATTTCTTCATGTGTCTGTTGGCTGCTCGGATGTCT
>NW_007253094.1:338458-338729 GCF_000164805.1 Carlito syrichta
GTATGTGGTGGAGGCTTTGTCGAAGATGAGTTGGTTGAGAAATTAAGGTTTTGCTTCTGGAATCTCAATTATATTCCATTGGTCTATATGCCTGTTTTTATACCAATACCAAGCTTTTTTGATTATTGTAAATTTATAGTAAAGTTTTAAGTCTGGTAATGTGATACCACCTGCTTTGTTTTTGTTTTTGTTTTGGCTGAGGATTGTTCTTGCTATTCTTGGACGTTTGTGCTTCCATATGAATTTCTGTGTTGTTTTTTCTAGGTCTGAG
>NW_007253094.1:338829-353668 GCF_000164805.1 Carlito syrichta
AAGATGCTGAGGTATTTCATTTTTTGTGGCTATTGTGAATGGAATTGTGCTTTTTATTTGGGTTTCTGTTTGTTTATTATTGGTGTACAGAAATACGATTGTCTTTTGTATATTTATTTTATATCCTGATACATTTCCAAAATCCTTTATCAGTATAAGGAGGTTTTTGACAGATTCTTTTGGGTTTTCAAGGTACACAATTATGTCATTTGCAAAGAGAGATAACTTGGCTTCCTCTTTTCCTATTTGGATACCTTTGATTGCCTTCTCTTCTCTGATTGCTCTAGCCAGGACTTCCAATACTACATTGAACAGGAGGGGTGAGAGTGGGCATCCTTGTCTTGTTCCAGTTTTCATGGGAAAAGGTTGCAATTTTTGTCTGTTTAGGAGTATGCTGGCTGTGGGTTTCTCATAGATGGCCTTTACTATTATGAGATATGTTCCTTGTATACTTATGTGTTAGAGGGTTTTTATCAAGAAGTGGTGCTAGATTTTATCAAAAGTTTTTTCTACATCTAATGATATGATCATGTGGTTTTTGTTTTCACACTTGTTGATGTATTTAATTACATTTATGGTTTTACGAATGTTGAACCAGCCTTGTATCCCAGGGATGAAGCCCACTTGGTCATGATGGATGATTTTTGAGATGTGTTGTTGAATCTGGTTTGCTAGGTTCTTGTTGAGAATTTTACCATCTATGTTCATCAAAGATATTGGCCTGTAGTTCTCTTTCTTTGTTGGGTCTTTACCTGGCTTGGGTATCAATATGATGTTGGCTTCGTAAAATGATTTGTGGAGAGTTCCATCTGTTTCAATCACCTGGAATACCTACAATAGGATTGGTATCAGCTCCTCCTTAAATGTCTTGTAGAAGTCTGCTGGAAAGTCATCTGGACCAGGGCTTTTTTTTGTAGGTAGTTTTCTTATTATAATAGTCAATTTCCTTGATTGTTATTGGTCTATTTTGGGTTTCAATTTCTTCTTGTTTCAACCTAGGCAGGTTGTGTGATGTCAGAAAGTCCTTTATTTCCTTAAGGTTTTCAAATTTGTTTCCATAAAAGTGCACGTAGTAGTCTCTAATGATCTTTTTTATTTCTTCAGGGTCAGATATAATTTCATCTTTTGTGTTTCTGATTGTGTTTATTTGGGCTTTTTCTCTCTTTTTCTTGGTCAGTCTAGCTAGGGGATCATCAATCTTGTTTATCCTTTCAAAGAAAGGATTGATTTTTTGTACTATCTTTTTGTCTTCTATGTCCTGGATTTGGGCTTTTATTTTGTATTTTTTTGTATTATCTTTTTGTCTTCTATGTCCTGGATTTGGGCTTTTATTTTGGTGATCTGGATTCCTCTGCTGAAATTAGGGTTTTGGTGATCTTGCTTTTCCAGCTTCCTTAGGTGGCTTATTAGGCTATTAATTTGTGATCCTTCCCTTTTCTTCATGTGTGTTTGTTGGGATATAAATTCCCCTCTTACTACAGCTTTCATGGCGTCCCAGAGATTTTGATAAGATATTTCTTCCTTTTCATTTGTTTCCAGGTAACTTTTAATCTCTGTTTTGATTTCATCATTGACCCAGGTGTTGTTTAGCATCATGCTGTTTAGTGTCCATGTCTTTGTGTATTTTAGGGGGAACTTATTGGTGTTGATGTTTATTTTTATTCCACTGTGGTCCGAGAAGGTACATGGTAAAATTTTGGTTCTTTTAAATTTCCTTTTACTTGATTCATGGCCAAGAATGTGGTCAATCTTAGAGTACATTCCATGCAGTGATGAGTAGAAAGTATATTCTGTGATCTTTGGATGGAGTGTCCTGTAGGTATCAGTTAAGTCCATTTGGTCAAGAGTCACATATAGGCTTTGGATCTCATTGCTGAATTTTTGTCTTGATGATCCATCTAGGGTTGTGAGTGGGGTGTTAAAGTCCTCAGCTATGATGCTGTTGGAGTCAATATCTTTTTTTAGTTTATCTAGAAGCTGCTTTATGAAAGCTGGTGCTCCTATGTTGGGTGCATATGTGTTTAAGATGGATATTTCTTGTTGATGGATCGAACCTTTTATCATTATGTAGTGGCCTTCTGTATTGTTTTTAATTTTTAATAGCTTGAAGGGTATTTTGTCTGAAATTAAGATCGCTACTCCTCTTTTCTTTTGTGTTCCGTTCACCTGAAAGTTTGTTTTCCATCCTCTTACTTTGAGTCTGTGAGTGTCTTTTCTAGTGAGGTGAGTCTCTTGAAGGCAATCGATTGTTGCCTGGTGATATTTTATCCATTTTGCCATTCTGTGTCTTTTCAGTGGTGCATTTAGTTCATTCACATTTAGGCTAATTATTGAAATGCATGGGTTGATCCCTGTCATAAGGTTCTTACAGAATTGTTGTTCCTGTTTGTTTGTTGTCTTTCTTTTGGTTTTGGAGTTGGTTCATGTGTGTTTTTAATCTTTTGTCTGTACTCTTGTGAAGAATGTTGTTTTTCTTTTTTCCTTTTCTTCTGTGTTCAGTACTTTCTTAAGTGTTTCTTGTAGAGGTGGTCTAGTGGCAGTGTAGGTTCTTAGGGACTGGATATTTGGAAAAGATTTCAATTCTCCCTCACTAATGAAGCTTAGCTTGGCTGGGTAGGTTATTCTTGGTTGAAATTGTTTATGTTTTAGAACTTTGAACATAGGGCTCCAGGCTCTCCTAGCCTGGAAGATTTCTGTAGATAAATTTGCTGCTATTCTAATTGGTCTTCCCTGGTAGGTAGTCTGGTCTTTTTCTCTTGCTGTCTTTAGGATTTTGTCTTTTATAGCTACTTTGTGTAGGTGAATTATTATGTGTCTGGGAGTTGGTCTTCTCATTTGTTGTCTTGCAGGGGTTCTTTGAATCTCTTGTGCTTGAATTTTTTCATCACTGATGAGATGAGGGAAGTTTTCTTTAATGATTTCATGAAATGTTTGTTCCAGTGTGACCTCTGACTCTCTCTCTGCCTCAGGAAGGCCAATTACTCGTAGATTGAGTCTCTTGAAGTAATCATTCATCTCCTGAAGGTTTTGTTCTGACTTTTTAAGCTTCTTTTCTATGTTTTTGACAGTTTGGGTTAGTTCTGTATTTTGGTCTTCAAGTTCTGAGATTCTTTCTTCTGCTTGACTAATTATGCTTTCCATGCTTATTAGTTTGTTATGAATTTCCATCACAGTATTCTTTACTGCTGTTATTTCTGTCATCAGTTCCTTCCTATTTCCTCTTGTCTCTCCTCAATTTTTAAAATTCTTTCTATTAATGACTTGATGTCTGGGTTTGTTGCTTGTGACCAGTCATTCTGGGGGTTCTTCATTGTTTGTGTTCCAAAGTCTGTTTTCTCAGTGTCTGACCTCCCAGGGGTCTGTGTGAGCCCTGTATTCTTCTTTTGGTTTTTCTTCATTTGTGCAGATTTTTCCTCCCTACTTTTCCCTTCCCTCCACTTCCCTGTCTTCTTTAATTCTGTTATTCAGGGGTGGAGGGGTTTCTTTTACTTCTCTTTGTTCAATCTCCTATTCTTCCTAATGTATTTCCTCTTGCTTTTTTCAGTTATGGAGTTGGGCTGCAGGTTGAGGGCAGTCCTTTTTGTAGTTTTGGGATTTAATTAAGGGGGGAGCTGTGATTCAAAATCTCCCTGCAGATCCCAGTATCCACCAACTGTTGTATGGATAGTCTAAAACCCACTTCCCACTACCTTGAGTCTGTCCATGCAGTGGTGTTGTAGGTTTACTCCCTGAAAGCAAAATGAGGTTAACAGAGGGAAGAGAAAGGAGCAGGCAGTGGGGGTAGGAGGGGAGTGGAGAGAGAGAGGAGTGAGAGGGAAATCAGATGAGTGTACTGACTGGTAAGTGAAAAGAGACACAAAGACTGAAACAAATATAACGAAAAACAATAACCATGACTGAAAACTAACCAACAACTATATAAAAAGTTAAAACATACAATTATTCTAATGTACATTCTGACCAACCTCCTTATTGGTGTGCTATTCCTCTATACAAAGATGGGACTTACAGAGAAATAAGAAAAAAGGAAAAAAAGAAAAAAAGGGCAAAGGGGTAGATTGAAGTCAGTAGAGTAGCAGAACCAACCGAGCACACTCTGAGACTTTTCCTTTAAGTCCAATGTCCTTTCAGCTCCAATATCTAGCTGCCTTTGCAGACTGGTAGAATTATTCATGATTAGGGTCAGTTGCCCCTGGTCTGCTGTGAAGAACAGTTCAGATATGGGCCCCCCGTCCAGTCTATTACTGAAATTTGGCTTTTTCTATTTAATAAGAGGAAAGAGTCTCTGTCATTCCCATTTTGATGTTGTTACCTTGGATCCCCAGCAGGTGGTGCTATCTCATCGTTGAAGTCCAGAGGGAAGTGAGGGGATATTATGGATCTGGGATTGGTGGCGGCAACTTCCCTGTACATGGGGGGAGCCCCACAGGCCTGGCTCTGGGCAAGGGGCATGGCATGGCAGTGGCAGCAGCAGCAGCAGCAGTCAGGCAGCGGCAATCTCAGAAGATCCTGCTTGCAGGGGCTTCACAGTCTGTAGTAGTGGGTCGCCTCAGGCATGGGTGGGCAATTACCGCAGCAGCAGCTTCCGCGACTGTGGAAGCAGCCCAGACCACCGTGATATCTGAGTAGCAGTGGCAGGTGTCAGTGGCAGCTAAGCTCCCTGTGAAGAGCAGGCTGTGGAAGATGGGAGCTGCAGCCCTTGGGAGAGAGCTGGGGTCTTTATGAGTGTTCTCTTTCACAGAGGATCTCACAGACCATGCTGCTCCATTGCCATCTTGCCAGAAGTCCTGTGTGTATGTTTAGGATAGATATTTCTTGTTGATGGATTGAACATTTTATCATTATGTAGTGTCCTTTTGCATCTTTTAAAATTTTTGATAGCTTTAAGGTTGTTTTGTCTGATATTAAGATTGACTCTTGCCTGCTTTTGTGATTAATATGCCTGGAAACTCATTTTGCAACCTTTAACTTTGAGTCTGTGTGCATCCCTTGTAGTGAGATAAGTCTTCTGGATACAGCAGATAGTTGGGTCATGGCTTCTTATGCAATTTACCATTCTGTATCTTTTCAGTGGTGCATTTAGTCATTACATTCAGGCTGATTATAGAAATGTGATTATTTATCCCTGTCATGAGGTTCTTTAAAGTTTTTTCTTTGCTGATTTTCTTTTGACTTTGAGGTTGATATATTTGTGTGTTTTCAGGTTTTTTGTTGTGCTGTATCCTATGTTGATTATGTGCTCTGCTGTCTTCTTGGGAAGTGTGTGGTCATTCTTTTTTTTCTTTTTTCTATGCTTAATATCTTTTTAAGTGTCTGCTGTAGAGCTGGTCTAGAAACTGCATAATCTCAGGGATTGGATGGCCAGGAAGGATTTTAATTCTCCATCACTGATGAAGCTTAGCTCGATTGGGTAGGAAATTATTGGTTGAAATTTTTTATCTTTAAGGACTTTGAATATTGAACTCCAGTCCCTTCTTGCTTGTAGTGTTTCTGCTGATAGGTCTGCTGCTGTTCTGATTGGTTTTCCCTGGTAGATAGTCTGTCCTTTCTCCCTTGCTGCCTACATTTTTTCTATTTTTTCTTTTGTGCCTACTTTGTGTAGGTGAATTACTATGTGTTCAGGGGTTGGTCTTCTCATTTGATGTCTTGTGGGGGTTCTCTGTATCTCTTGTCCTTGGCCGGTCACTTCTCTGGTGAGATGGGGAACGTTTTCTTGGATTACCTTTTGGAATACTTGCTCCAAGTTGTTCTCCATTTCCCTTTCTTCTTCTAGGATACCAATCAGGCGTAGGTTCAGCTTCTTGATATAATCGCACATCTCTTGTAGATTTTGTTCTTTCTTTATGAGTCTTCTTTCTATTTATTAGAGATTGGGTTAATTCCATGTTCTGGTCTTCAGGTTCTGAGATTCCTTCTTCAGCTCAATTAATTCTGCTTTCCATGCTTGTCATCTTGTTATTTATTTCCTGGATGAAATTGTTTATTGCCAACATTTGTGTTACAAGTTCTTTCAGTGTTTCATCTTGTCTTTCTTGAGTCTTATTCACTCTTTCCATCCATTCCCTAATCCCTGTCATATTCTGGGGACAGTCGTTGGTGACTTCCATTATTTGGGTACCAAGGTCTGATTTTCTAGGAGTTTTGTCTTTGGTACACTTGAAATTGCCTGAGGGCTTCCTTTGGTTTTTCCTCATTGCTTTTCTATTTACTTCTGTTATTCAGTGTCAGGGGGAGAGGCTTTCATTTCTGATGTTTGCTGAGTTCTTTATTCTTCCCAGATCTGGGCTCTGGATTTGTTCTATTTTGAAATGGGATGGTGGATGGGAAGCATTGCTGTCTTTTATACTTTTGGAAACTTTAATAAAGTAGGGGATGGGGCACTAGGATTCAGAAACTACTTGCAAATTATAATGTTTACTTACTGTGGTATGTAATCCCTGAGACCCACTATCCACCACCAATCTATATGATGATACAAAACAGAAACCAATGCAAAAATCTATTGAACACACAGACATACACACAGACCACAAAGCAAAGTGGAATAATTACAAAGTGAAACAAAACAAACAGTAACAATAAAAATCCAAGAAAACTAAAAACTACACACACACACACACACACACACACACACGCCTAGGATAAAGTGAATAGAGAAGAAAAAAGAAAGAACGGAAGGGACCAAAAAAATTAAAAAAGAATTTGGGTTGAACTCTCACACATATATTGACACACACCTTAAATTATAGAAAATCAAAATAGGACTTCTGGCAAGATGGTGATGGCACAAGTGGGACTGTGACAATATCTGTGAAAGTGAGTTTCCATAAAAAAATCTTGCTTTGGAGCCAGGCTTGGTGGCTCAGTCTCTAATCCTATGCTTTGGGAGGCCAAGGTGAGTGGATTGCCTGAGCCCACAGGTTCGAGACTTGCCTGGGCAACTTGGTGAGACCTCATCTCTACAATAAATCAAAAAATTAGCCAGGCATTATAGAGCACGCCTGTAGTTCCAGCTACTTGGAAGGCTGAGGTGGAAGGATCACCAGAACCTAGCAGGTCGAGGCTGTGGTGGTCCAGAGCATGCCACTGCCCTCCAGCCTGGGTGACAGAATAAGACTCCAACTAAAAAAAAAAAATCTTGCGTTGCCCCTCAGCCGTGCTGGTCCAAGACCTGGAGGCCTTCGGTCTCACACACCACTTGGCTACTGTGGCCACCACTACCATCAATGCTCCATTCCAGAAAGCCCTAGGCTCCCAGCCTCATTGAGCTCCAGGCTCCCTCTCCAGCTGCCACCCCCCCAGTCACTGCCACCTGCGGAGGCCCTTGGCCCCCATCCTGTGGAGCTGTGGGTTTCCTTCCCAGCTGCACCGCCCCACCTAGGCCCCAGCCACTGGTGCCCATGGGCAGGCCCTCGGATCCCACCCCCATAAAGCTCTGGGCTCCTTTGCTGGCTGCACCACCCCGCTTCCAGCTGCCCTTCACTACGCTGACCAGCAATTCATGGTTGTTTCACACTCCACCTTCCCCAACTTGCCCCTGGCTACAGCAGGACCAGAGAACAACTGGAGTTCTGAGACCAGGCAGAGATCTGCATTACCCCACCTAGCTCCACCCAGTTCTGCCCAACCTCCAGCTTGAGGCCTAAGAACAAAGAAAGAAAAAGAGGCCCAAGACACACTGTATACACTAACCTGCAGTGCCCAACTATCTCGCACTCTGCCTCCCACAGCTGGACCCGGCTGCAGTATAGAACCAGAGATCAGCTGGAACCCTGAGACCAGGCAGAGACGTGCATTACCCCACCCAGCTCTGCCTAGCTCTTCCCAGCTTCCAACTTGTGATCTAAGACCTCATGTTTGTGTAGGGGAATAGTACAGCATAAGAAGGTTGGTTTGCTTGTGTGTCTGTATGATTGTATGTTCTAGAATTTTTCTTGTTGTTTTTGTTTTTTTCTTTTACTCTCATTTGTCTTCATGTCTATTTTCTTTTGTTAAAGGGTACCTTTGTCTGTTTTCCCTTTTTTTCTTCTCTCTCTAGTTTCTGCTCCCCCCTCCCCCCACTGCCACTCCATTTCTTTCCTATTCTCACCTCAATTTACTTTCAAGGAGCAAAGATATACTCCCACTGTATGGACAGATTGCAAGGTAGTGGGAAGCAGGTTCCAGGGTATCTATACATCAGTCGGTAGATACTGGGATCTGCAGATAGAATTTTAATCATAGCTCCTCCTTAATTAAAACTCAAAACTACAAAAAGTATAGTCCCCAACCTATAGTCCAGCTTCATATTAAACAAAGCCAGAGGATTCACACAAAAAAGAATAGGAGATTGAGCAAACAGAAGTAAAAGCAACCCTGCCACCCCAGAATAACAGATTTAAAGAAGACAGGGAAAAAAGAAAAAAGTGGTAAGGAAAATCTACACATATGAAGAAAAACCAAAAGAAGAATATAAGTCTCACACAGAACCTTAGGAGGTCAGATACTGAGAAAACAGACTTTGGATTGCAAACAATGAAAAACCCCTAGAATGACCGGTCACATACTACAAACCCAGACATCAAGACATTAATAGATAGAATAAAAAGAATTGAGGAGAGACAAGAGGAAAATAGGAAGGAGTTGATAACTGAGATAACAGCAGTGAAGAATACTGTGATTGAAATAAATGACAAACTAATAAGCATGGAAAGCAGAGTTATCCAAGCAGAAGAAACAATCTCAGAGCTTGAAGACCAAAATATAGAATTAAACCAAACTGTCAAAAACATGGAAAAGAAGCTTAAAAGACAGAACAAAACCTTTAAGAGATGAGTCATAACTTCAAGAGAACAAACCTAAGAGTAATTGGAATTCCTGAGGCAGAAAGACAGAGATCACCCTGGAACAAACATCCCACAAAATTATTCAAGAAAACTTCCCTCACCTCATTAATGATGTGAAATTCAAACACAAGAGATTCAGAGAACCCCTGCCAGACAACAAATGATAAGACCAGTTCATAGGCACATAATAATTTGCCTGAACAAAGTAGGTATAAAAGAAAAATTCCTAAAAACAGCAAGAGAAAAAGGTCAGACTGCCTACCAGGGAAGACCAATGAAAATAGCAGCAGATTTATCTATAGAAACATTTCAGGCTAGGAGAGCTTGGAACTCAATATTCAAAGTTCTCAGAGATAAACAATTTCAACCAAGAATAACCTACCCAGTAAAGCTAAGGTTCATCAATGAGGGAGAATTAAAATCTTTCCCAGACATCCAATCCCTAAGAACTTACACTGCCTCCAGACCTCCTCTATAAGAAATGCTTAAGAAAGTGTTAAAAACAGAAGAAAAGGGAAAAAGAACAACAATGTTCTTCACAAGAGTGCAGGAAAAAGATTGAAACACAGATGAATCAACCCCCACCCCAAAAAGAAAGAAAACAAACAAACAAGTACAACAACAACTCTGTAAGAACCTCATGACAGGGATAAACCCTCACATTTCAATAATTACCCTGAATGTGAATGGACTAAATGCACCATTGAAAAGACATACAATGGCAGAATGGATAAAATGCCATGAGGCAACAATATATTGTCTCCAAGAGACTCATCTCACCAGAAAGGACATTCACAGACTCAAAGTAAGAGATTAGGAAGCAAAATTTCAGGCGAATGGAACACAAAAGAAAGCTGGAGTTGCAATCTTAATCACAGGCAAAATATCCTTTAAGCTATCAAAAATTTAAAAAAGACAAAGAAGGTCACAATATAATGGTAAAGGGTTCAATCCATCCACAAGAAATATCCATGCTAAACATATATGCACCCAACATAGGAGCACCAGTGTTGGTAAAGCAGTTTCTAGGCAAACTTAAAAAAGAGATTGACTCTAACACTATCTTAGTTAGGGACTTTAATACCCCATTCACAACCCTAGACAGATCATCAAGACAAAAAATCAGCAAGGAGACCCAGAACCTCAATGAGACTCTTGAACAAATGAACTTAATTGATACCTACAGAGCACTCCACCCAATGACCACAGAATATACATTCTACTCATCACCACATAGAATGTACTCCAAGATTGATCACATCATTGGCCATAAATCAAACATAAACAAATTTCATAAGATTGAAATTTTGTCATGTACCTTCTCAAACCACAGTGGAATAAAAATAAATATCAAACCAACAAAGTTCCCAAAATCCACAAAGACATGAACATTAAACAGTATGATGCTAAGCAACTCATGTTTCAACAATGAAATCATAACAGATACTAAAAGGTACCTGGAAACAAGTGAAAATGAAGAAACATCTTACCAAAATCTCTGGGATACCATGAAAGCAGTAGTAAGAGGAAAATTCATATCTTTACAAACACACATGAAGAAAATGGAAAGATCACAAGTTAACAGTCTAACAAGTTACCTAAGGAAGCTAGAAATGCAAGACCATGAAAACCATAACTTCAGTAGAAGATTCCAGATCACCAAAATAAAAGTCCAAATCCAGGACATAGAAGACAAAAAGATAATACAAAAAATCAATGAAACAAAAAGCTGGTTCTTTGAAAGGATAAACAAGATTGATGGTCCCCTAGCCAGAATGACCAAGAAAAAGAGAGAAAAAGCCCAAATAAACTCAATCAGAAACACAAAAGATGAAGTCACAGCTGACCCTGAAGAAATACAAAGATTATCAGAGACTATTTTGTACACTTGTATGGAAACAAACTTGAAAATGTAAGGAAATGAAGGACTTTCTGACATCACACAACCTCCTTAGGTTGAAACAAGAAGATACTGAGACCCTAAATGGACCAACAATTAAGGAAATTGATTATGTCATAAGAAATCTAACTACAAAAAAAGTCCTGGACCAGATGGTTTTCTAGCAGAATTCTACAAAACATACAAGGAGGAACTGATACCAATTCTATTGAAAGTATTCCAGGCAATTGAGAAAGATGGAACTCTCCCCAAATAATTTTATGAAGCTAACATCATATCGATATCCAAGCCAGGAAAAGAACCAACAAAGAAAGAGAACTGCAGGCCAATTTCTTGGATGAACATAGATGCTAAAATATCAACAAGATCCTAGCAAACTGAATTCAACAACACATCTCAAAAATCATCCATACAACCAAGTAGGCTTCATTCCCGGGATGCAAGGCTAGTTCAACATTCATAAGACTGTAGATATAATTAAATACATCAACAGACATAAAAACAAAAACCACATGATTATATCATTAATACAGAAAAAGTTTTTGATAAAATACAGCACCCCTTCTTGATAAAAACCCCTTGAACATCTACGCATAGGCAGAATATACCTCAAGGTAGTAAAAGCCATCTATGAGAAACCCAACCAATTCCTGACCAAATCCCAAAGTGCCCAGGCCATAAGAGATAAGATAGATAAGTGGAACCTCATTAAACCGACAAGCTTCTGCAAAGCCATCAAGCAAGCAGGGAAACAGCCCACAGAATAGGAAAAAATATTTGCTAACTCTATGTCTGACAAAGGCCTAATATCAAGGATCTACAAGGAACTCAAATGTGCTGAAAAGAAAAAAAAAGCAAACAACCCCATTACAAAGTGGGCTAAAGATATGAATAGACACTTCTCAAAAGAAGACATACGTGCAGTCAACAGATACATAAAAAAATGTTCCACTTCACTATTCATCAAGGAGATGCAAATTAAAACTATACTGAGATATCACCTAGCTCCAGTCAGAATGGCCATCATCAATAACAAAAATAGCAGATGCTGGAGAGGACGTGACAAAAAGGGAACACTTCTACACTGTTGGTGAAAGTGTAAACGAGTAAAGCCTCTGTGGAAAACAGTGTGGCAATTCCTAAAAGTTCTAAAAATCGACCTTCCATATGATCCTGCTATTCCCCTACTGGGAATATACCCAGAATTCAGGTCACTCTATGAAAAAGATACCTGTACATTTATGTTTATCGCAGAATTATTCACAATAGGAAGAACATGAAAGCAACTGTGCTGCCCATCAAAAGCGGATGTGATTTTAAAAAATGGTACATATACACAATGGAATATTACACAGCCGTAAAGAAAGATAAAATCATGAACTTCGCAGCAACCTAGATGGAATCAGAGTTTATAATACTGAGTGATCTATCACAAAAACAAAGAGCTGAGTTTCACATGTTCTCATTCATAAATGGACCTTGAACAACTACCATAATACTATAAGAAAAGGATTGACAGTGGTGGAAAACTATGAGGGGAATAGGGAGGTGAAGGGAAGTGGGATTAATGGTAGTCAATATCTGTCTGGGGAAGGGGGGCACACCTCATCAATAAGGTGAATATTTGTATACCTAGCCCTGAATTGTTTTTCACAATTTTAAAATAAAAATTAAAAGAGGAAAAAAGAAAATAAAAATAAAAAACCCCAGAAGAACAAAAGAGCAAAAACAAACCAATAACAACACCAAAATTGAAAGATGAACACTCAATAATTCGTATACACACATAAACAGAAAATGACAAATAAAAGGAGAAACAGAAAATGAAAAAAAAATTGAGAGGATGCAAATCAAACTCTCACACACGTTTTCATGCACAAAGGAAACATGTTTGTAAAATTCTTGAACTAAAAAACAAAGAGGTTTTAAAATTTTTTAAAAAAAATTTAAAAAAACCCTGCCCTCTTGTGGCAGGTTCTGTAATTGTTCCTCTAATCAGGTTTCTCCTGCAAAACCACCTCTTTCACTCTCTCCTCAGTGTCCTGAACAGGGAAAGAGGAGGGGCAGTGGAGGTGGGTGGGGCTGCAATCCTCTCCTCCCAGTCTCTTATGGTTAGGGAGATCTCCTCTCATGGGAAGGTGGAGGTTGTCTCTTCCCCAGGTATGAATTTACAGGGGTGCCCCAGTCTGGCCTATGCTGGAATGGAGTTCTCCTATTGCAACTGATGTCCTGGCTCTGCCCAGTTTTCTGGGTCTGACATTCAGAGGATTTCTGGGGAGGAAGGGGTTTGTGTCAACCCTGGACTCACCACTGATCTCCTTGGAGTCCTTCCTCATCCTTTTCTGGCCACACCTTTTGTCCCCCAACTGGATCAAGGTAGTGGGTGGGACACCAGGAATTCTGCACTCATCAGTTCCCTCTGAAGTTTGTGCTCTCAGGATATTCCTTCTGGGTCACGATGAATCCCTGAATAGTTGATCTGCCAGTCACAGAGATCAGGTCTGTTGCTCCGTGGTGAGAAAGTCAGAGCACTTTCCTGCCCCGCCTTCAAAATGGTGATGGGGTGACTTTCCTTTCCTCTTCCACGGGACTTTGCCTCTAGACTCCCTCTGCAGCCCCTGCTGCCAATGCCCTGCCAGGCGCTGAAGTGGTGAGGCAAAGCCTGGAAATGGCAGTCTCTCTTGCCAATGGTGAGGGAGAGTCTGGGGTGACAGCTTCTCCCTGCTGCTTTTCATAGGAAAATTTCTGTCCATTTAAAAGAAAAATGGCGCTTGGCTTTTGCGACCTCGGAAGAGCCAGGGACCAAGCAGAAAAGCTGCAGCACTAGCTATTGCACCAGGGGCCTGGCCACTTGCTCTTGAGCCCCTACTTAGACAGTCTCTCCCAGCATTTCCTTTCCAGGAAGGGTTTTGTTGATTTAAAAAAAGAAAAAAGAAAATAGTGGTTGGCTTCTGCATCTCAGGAATCGCATGGGTCCAAGCCCAGCAGCTGTGGTACCAGCTGCTACACCAGAAGAGCCCTGACCGCTAGCTCCCTAGCCCTCACTCACTCAGCCACTCACAGGCCCACTTGTTCACCAGCATGAACACAAAATTTTCCATAGACTTACTCACTCACACGGGGACTTGCATAGTCTGGCTGGCTCAGCTGCCATCTTCCCCCAACTTTCAACCCATATTATTCTTATGTCCATAATATAAATTTCAAAGTGTTTGTTAGCCTTGCCAGTTATTAGCATAATTCCATAACAATATCACTAAACTGGAAATTGAAGATGTGAGCTAGTAAGTCATGATCAATCTAAGTGGATTCCCCATTTTTTAATTTTCTTCTGTGTGCTAACAAAGTGTGGGAAAAAATTTTCGATGTTCTCTGTTATTTTGCTTGAGGAAAACTGTGTCAAACATGAAGATAAACAATTTGTTACAACCAGCCTTAATTGCACCATTTCATAAGTATCGTCTATCATTTCTTAAAAGTAATTTTATCCAAAGTTTGCTTTTTATGGTTTCTACTTTAACATGAATATTTCCTCCCAAAATTGAGGAATATGCTTTGATGTGCTTGTTTAGTTTCTGTTTCCCCAAAATTCTTTTCACATACATTATGTATGGTTTTCTTTGTATATTTTTACTTCATATATATGAAAACACACATAAATACATATACAGTATATACACACAATAGTACTATGAAATATGATCAACTTGTATGGTTTATTAAACTTTTTCTTTTCAACCAAAATACTTACTTTGTCTGCTACCTTATTTTTTTACTTCTTTGTGTATTTTCTATTATTACCATATTTTATCATGTAACATTAATTTAGAAATTTACATTTTCTGGTAATTTATGAGGTTCACATTTTAGTTTTGTTTCTTTTGGTGGTTTATTCCTAGCTTTCTAAGAAACATTTTGAAAGCAGTATAATAATTTTTGAGGTCTATTATGAAATTCTTCAAAGTGTTCATTTATTCATTAAAAACACTTAATAAGCTGGGCTCAGTGGCTCAGCCTGTAATCACGCGCCTTTGGGAGGCTGAGGTGAGTGGATTGCCTGAGCCCACGGGTTCGAGACCCACCTGGGCAGCGAGACCTCATCTCTACAATAAAT
>NW_007253094.1:353688-415827 GCF_000164805.1 Carlito syrichta
CAGCAGGATCGCCGGAGCCCAGCAGGTTGAGGCTGCGGTGGCCGGGAGTGGCCACTGCACTCCAGTCTGGGTGACAGAGTGAGACTCCAACTCAAAAAAAAAATAAAAAATAATAAATAATAAAAATAAAAACACTTAATAACATCAATGTTTGCAAATATTGCTTAGTGTTGCGCTAAATATTTTATATAGAAATTTAAGTAAAATTTATTCAAATAGTAAGGATTGTATTATATTATGGGTTAATTAAGAATATAAAAAAATTATTTTTGAGTCAGTGTCTTACTCTCTCTCCCAGGCTGGTGTGCAATGGCATAAGAACAACACACCACAGACTCCACCTCCTGGACTCAGGCGATACTTGTATCTCAGTCTCCCAAGAGGCTGGGACTAAAGCATGCACCTCCATGACCTGGCTACTTTTTTTTTTAGAAATGAGGTCTTGCTATATTTCCTAGACTGGACTCGAGCTCCTGAGTTCAAGTAGTCCTCCGGCCTCAGTCACCCAAAATGTGGGATTACAGGTATTAGCCACCACACTTGACCATATCAAAGCATTTTAAAACTACTATCGTTGTTAAAATAACCAAAGAGATTGATTTCATCAACAAGTATATTTTTTAACTGCAACCCTGATATTGTTTCTAATTACATCATATTAACATGCTCTCTATCTTCTCCATGAGACAAGGGAGTCTTCCTGAGGAGGGGATGATTAAATGTTGATTTAGTAGGGTGGGATTAGAGCGCAAAATAAAAAAGAGGATCTAAAAATCACAAAACTAAAAATCTCAATGCGGTGGGAGTGGGAAATAGTTAACAGCAACAGAAGAGAAGAGCGATATGGCAGAATCATAAGCACACTTCAATCTAAGAGCATTTGTCTTTTCTTCTTACAAAACGTTTTTGATCTAAAGAATATTGCTTAGTTGCCATTTATACCTACTATTGTGTTACTCCAAGATGTGACAACACAAGAAAAGGTCATAGAAGAGTACCATTTTTATATGTTCATCCTATGTTGTTTTGCTATTTCTAGAAGTTGCCTTTTGCAGTATCTAATCTATCATCTTTGAGTGTTACTACATAGAGATAAAACAGGAATGTAGTTAAAATAACTGAAAGAGGAAAAATGTGATATCATTTTATTTGTGCACTATTCTAAACAATGTTAAATATTCTCTTACAGTATCTGGAAGCTTGCTTTGGGGAAAATTTTTAACTAATGCTATGAATATACATACAGCAGGTATGACAAAGGCCAAAAGTAAGACAACATAAGAAAGGGAGGATTGAATCCAATATTCATGTTTAAGTGTGAGATCCTCAGTACCTTTCTACCACTTGATACTAAGAACACTGTCAGCCAGTCATACTCATAAATTTCTCCAAGATGTAGATCAATTTTTTGTTTTTATTTTTCTGAAATAATTGAAAGTCTCTAATAAAATACCTATTAGCACTAATAACTAAGAATGTTTTTAGAGAAGCAAAGAGGTCTCTGATAAACACTTTAAATAAATCCTTCCAATTGATAGTCACACATCGCTCAGAGTTTAATATCAGGTTTCTAAAGCCACTTATTAAGTTTCAATTAGTACTCAACAATTACTAGAGATTAAAGAAATAGCTCCAAAATAAAAGATAGGAAAACAAAGTTATAAAAATAAATGACAGAAACTTATGTTATAAAATATATAAAGAGAGTAGAATACATATATTTACCTAAATAAATATCCATTGTTTTACCTTGGCTCATTATGTTATAAGTATAATATAGGCCATTATGTGGATTAAGATGAATATGTCTACCAAGTCCACATAAATACTGCTTCCTCTATAGATTCCATAATTTTAACCTCAGAATATATTTTACAAATTCTGTATCTTTATGTTATATTCTTAAGGTTTGAAATATTGACAAGAAGAAATAATAGCACATTTGGTAATAGCATGGTATAAACATGTTTTCTGCCTAAGAATAAAATACTAATAAATCATATCTTGATATTTGTAGGTCTTCTATCAATGTATTTATGTTTTTTAAGCTCATTGGTATATGTGTGTTTTATGTTTCCTTGTTTGTTTATTTTTTTGATTTTTCTGGTTTTTAAAATTTTTGTGATGTTCTTTATCATGTGGCTGACTGGACAACTCTAAGAGCAAAAATATTTCCAAGTAACAAGAAAGTAACTCCAAAATATAATCAATTGGAATTGAAGAGCAATAGGATACTCAAATCACATTACTCTGTTATAATTGCTTTGATCCAGAAGTTCTTAAGCATTTTTTACATCAATTTGTCCTCACTACAAATTGGCTATCCTAACTTTCCTTATATATTTTAACTAAAATTAGACAATATGTATATCAGTATTTTACAAATTCTCAAACATGTAAATAAAAGAGTTCTATAATGTAATTTTGCATCTAAAAAGTCTCGGTGCATAAATACCTCTATTCTGAGTCTATACCATAGGTATCTAAAGAAACAAGTCACTAACAAAGCCCAACTTCAGTGTTCAGGGTATGATTGCTTCAATTAGTTGCTTCTGTGAGTTAATTCATGGAAGATCTTGAACAATGTCCTGTTTTCCTTTAATGTACCATTCCTCAGTTATGGGAATGTAGAAAAAAATGTGGCCTGCATTATAAAATGTTAGGAATGATTAACTGAGTTACCACACACCTACCACAGTTCTTGTTCAATAATAGATACACAGTAAATGTAAGTAGTGGAATAAGAAAAATGAAGATGCTGAATGCCCCTCTAATATCATGATTCTGGGTAATTCCATTTTGAATACTGTCATGGAAATAATTAACTTTGAATACTTTTTCTCCTTGTTAAAGATTCTCAAGGATCTCAGAGATTCCAACAGTTCTAAGTTCCAGGTTTCCGAGTTCATCCTGATGGGATTCCCTGGTATTCACAGCTGCCAGCTCTGATTCTCCCTGCCCCTGGCTCTACTCTATCTCTTGGCTCTCAGTGCCAACATCCTTATCCTGATCATCATCAACCAAGAGAAAGCACTGCACCAGCCCATGTACTGTTTCCTGGGCACCCTGGCAGTGGTGGACATGGGCCTGGCTACCACCATCGTGCCTAAGATTTTAGCTATCTTGTGGTTCAATGCTAAGGCCATCAGTCTCCCTGAGTGCTTTGCTCAGATGTATGCCATACATTGCTTTGTGGCCATGGAGTCAGGTATCTTTGCATGGCTATCAGTTGATATCCATAGATAATAACTGAATCCTTTGTGAGCAAATCAGCTGTGATCATGGTACTCAGAAACAGTCTGTCTCTCATTTCAGTGCCTATGTCGACTGCCCAAAGATACTACTGTTCCCGGAATTAAATCGAGCACTGTCTTTGCTCTAACCTTAGAGTCACTAGTCTCTCCTGTGATGATAGGAAAATCAGTAGTATTAATCAGTTACTTTTGACTTTGACAATCATGGGAGGTGACCTAGGGTTGATTATTTCATCACATGCTTTAATACTTCATTCTGTGCTGAAACTGAACTCAGTAGAAGTTGCATCTAAGGCCTTAAGTACCTGCACTTCCCACTTCATCCTAATCTTTTTTTTTACACAGTCATTGTTATCATTTCTACTACTCACAGTGCAAGGATTAGAGTTCCTCTCTGTCCAGTTCTACTCAATGTGCTACACAATGTCATTCCCCCTGCCCTCAACCCCATGGTGTATGCACTCAAGAACAAGGAACTCAGGCAGGGCCTATATAAGGTGCTTAGGTTGGATGTTAAAGACAACTAACACGGAGAAGATACTTGAAAATAAATTTTTTTCTCACATATTTATCTACAATTTATAGTCTCCAATTACTACAAATGGCAGAAGAACTAATAAATGGCATAAGGAATCAGTGGCAACAACTGAAACTTAGAAAAATAAAGAGGTGAAAGCAATATATGAAATTTTTGAGTATCAGACAAAAATATTCACCACAAAGATTGATATAGTGATGCTATTAGTCTCAAAGAATGCAAGGAAAAGACAAATGGAATACACATTTTATTTTTGTGCCAAATTTCCCAGACTAGCACTTCCAGGCATAGAAGATATAAGAGCATATATTCTGTCAATCTATCACTTTTAATTGGATAACTTAATCTTTTTTTTTTTTTTGAGTTGGAGTTTCACTCTGTCACCCAGACTGGAGTGCAGTGGCTGCTCCCAGTCACTGCAGCCTCAACCTGCTGGGCTCCCGCAATCCTTCCACCTCAGCCTTCCAAGTAGCTGAAACTACAGGCGCGAGATACCATGCCCGGCTAAATTTTTGATTTATTGTAGTGATGAGGTCTCGTCAATTTGCCCAGGCGGGTCTTGAACCCGCGGGCTCAATCAGCTCACCTCAGCCTCCCAAGGCAGTGGGATTACAGGCTGAGCCACCGACCCCAGCCTAACTTAATCTTTTATATTAAATGTGATTACTGATAAGTTAGGAGTTACTTCTGCAGGTTTAGGATTTGCTTTATTAAGTGTCATATATTTTATATTAGACAAAAAACTTGAATAGACATTTTTCTAAGATTATTTATAAATGATTTCTAAATCCATCCAGAAGATATTTGGCATCATTATTCTAGGCAAATTCTAATCAACAATGCAATTCCTATTAAATTACCAATGTCGCTTTTCACAGACGTAGAAAACAACTTTTATAGAGTTCATATGAAATACCCCCAAATCCCAAATAGTCAAAGAAATTCTAAGTAAAAACTAAAATTAAAAAAAAAACTCAAGGTATTGAACCTGATTTCTAAAACAATTATAACCAAAATAATAATAATGATGATAATAATAATAAAATCTGGAGGTATGGAACCCAATTTCAAACTATATTGCAAGGCCATGGTATCTAAAACAGCATGGTACTGGTAGAAAAATAGATACATAGATCAATGATACAGAACAGAGAAACCAGAAGTAAAGTCACATACTTAACCAACTGATCTTAGATAAAGTCGACCAAAAAAACAAAACAAAACAAATGAGGAAATGATGCCCTTGCCAATAAATAGTGTTAAGAGAATTGTCTAACCATATGCAGAAGAATAAAACTGAATGACTGTATTTCACCAAATACAAAAAATAAAGGTGTATTATAAACCTAACCTATAACAATTCTAGAAGAACATTGGAAAAAATCAACTGGACTTTGGCCTAGGCAAAAAATTTTGAAACAATCCCCAAAACAAGGCAGCAAAAACAAAAATAAAAATAAAAATAAATGGGGACCAAAGGGAGGCCCAAACTTTACCTGTACAATGACAACTTATCTGCCTAATCCTGAATTGTATCCTACATCTTTAAAATAAATGAATAAATAAATGGGACTTGATTATACTAAAAAGATTATGCACAACAAAATGTATAATCAACAGACTAAACAGACAACCTACAATATGGAAGAAAATGATTGTACGTTATGCATCCAACAAGTACTATTATCCAGAATCCAAAAGAAACTCAAACATCTGAACAAAGAAAAAAAATCATTCAAAATTGGGCAAGGGATATGAAGATACATTTCTCACAGAATAAAGACAAGCAGCCAATAAACATGTTAAAATATGCTCAACATTACTAATCATTTAAAAAATGCAAATTAAAATCACAATGAGATATCTTATACTAATCAGAATGTCTACTATTAAAAAGTCAAAAAACAACAGATGTTGATAAGGATGCAGAGAAGAGGAAACACACACTTCTGGTGAGAATATAAATTAGCTCATCCCTCGTGGAAAGCAGTGTGAATAATCCTCAAAAAATAAAACAGAACTACTGTTCTATCTAGCAATTTCATTTCTGGGTATCTATAAAAAGTAAAAGAAAAATAAAGAATAATAAAGTAATATGTGAAAAAGACATCTGCACTTGTATATGGATCACAGTACTATTCACAACAGCAAAATCATCGAACCCTAATGGTTCATTTATGGTTGATTGTGTAAAGAAAATATTTTATAAACCATGGAATGCTATGCAGTCACACACACAGAAATGAAATAATGTCCTTTGCAGCAACACGTATGGAGCTGGAGACCATTATCCTAAGTGGACTAACTCAGAAACATAAAATCAAATATCACATGTTCTCCCTTATAAGTGGGAATTAAAGAATGTGTACACATGGATTTAAAGAGGGAAATAATAGACACTTGTAACTTCAAGAGGGCAATGAATAGGAGGTTGAGGATAGGGTTGAAAAATTACTTATTAGATTCAATGTTTGAGATTCGAGTGATGAATACACTAGAAGCCAAATTCCCACCATTACACAATATATTTATAGAACAAATAATCACATAATCTCCCAAATCTAAAATTTAAAAAATATAACACACACACAATAACATACCCTTTCATCCCTACCACGGCTATGGTTTTGTTTTGTTTTCTTTGTTTTATAAAATATTAGCAAATGTTTGCAATTATATGGATACATTAAAATCTTGATACATTGTTGTTGACATGTAAAATGTTGTAGTAGCTGTGGAAGAGCTTGGCAATTACTCAGAAATTTTAGTTCAATTAGCATATGACCTGCCATTCAACTTCTAAGTATATAATTGAAAACAAGTGTTAAAACACAAATCTTGTACATAAATGTAGATAGTAGCATTTTCAGCTAAAAAAGTAAACCCAACCTACACACCTACAAGCTATTGTCCTAGTCCATTTGGTGTTGCCGGAACAGAATAGTTAATACTGAGTTATATCTAAAGAAAAGAGGTTTATTTAGCTTACAGTTCTAAATATTGGGAATGTCAAGGGCATGGTACTGGCTTCATTCCAGGGCTTTGGTGCTACATTGTAACATGACAGAGAAGGTCAAGGGAAAATGGACACATGCAAACAGACAAAAACCAAGGTGGTCCTGGCTTTATAACAGCCCACTCTCACAGGAACTAATCCATTTCCCAGATAACTAATCCAGTAATGCAGAGAGAGAACTCAATCTATTCATGAGAATAGCATTAAGACATTCATAAAGGATGTATCCCCATGACACAAACATCTACTAGGTTTCACCTCCCTACACCACCACTTTGGGGATCACATTTCAACATGAATTTTGGTGGAGACAAACCAATCATATTTAAACCACAGCAGCTGCTGAATGGATGGACAAAACGAAGGATATCTATAAAAGGGATCATTATTTAATAATATATATTACCATAAAATGTTCCTCAGCTATAAAGAATGCAATCATGTCTTTTTTGTCCTTGATTTTTTATAATTTGTTAACTTCTATTTAATTGATTTTTTTTTTTTTTTTTTGAGTTGGAGTCTCACTCTGTCGCTCAGGCTGGAGTGCAGTGGCACCCTCACTACCACCCCAGAGTCTACCCCTGGGATCCTTATGCTTCTGCCTTTCAAGTAGCTGGAACTATAGGAGTGCACTTTCGCCTGGCTAATTTGTTTTTGTATTGTAGGGAGGAGGTCTCACAAAGTTGCCTGCGCTGTTCTCAAACCCGGGGGCTCAGACAATCCGCTTGCCTTGGCCTCCCAAAGTGCTGGGATTACAGCCTGAGCCACCGAGCATGGCCTAACTGATTTTTAAAAAAATTATCTTTATGTCCTTCTATTGCATATATGTGTGGTATGACATTCGCTCAACCATGCTTCCACCATTTTCTTTGACTGTCCTGCCTATTGCATGGTGACTAGCATACATTTAATTAATGCTATCTTTTGAGTGAATGTCATACTTAAAATGTGTATACTTTATCTGATCATCTCCTGATGGACACTTAACTTGATTCCATATCTTTGCAATTGTGACTAGTGCTGCAGTAAACATAGAAGTGCATGTGTCTTTTTGATATGAATACTTTTTTCCTTTGGATAGATATTCAGTAGTAGAATTGCTGGATTAAATGGTTATTCAATTTTTAGTCCTTTGAGAAATTTCTATACTGTTTTCCATAGCAGTTTATGTAGTTTGTATTCCCACCAACAGTGTATGAGTGTTCTTTTTTCTCCTCATCTTCACCAACATCTGTTATTCTTTGACATTTTTATAATAGCCATTCTGAGTAGTATTAAGATGGTACGTCTAAATTTTAAAGGCTTGAATTTAATATTATGAATTTTTAAAATCTCAATAAAGATCATATTTTAAAACTGCTAAAATTGTTTTCTGCATATACATTTGTGAATTAATTTTCTGTAAAATAAAATAATAAATGAGGGAGCACCCTCCTCCCCCCAAAAAAGGGTTATTTGTTGAAGGGTGGGATCTTTGTAGTACAAGTTTCCTCTTCTAGGTAAGTGTTCTAGGAAGCCATTGGCATCAGTGTACCAACTAGAGTTGTTGTGAAAGGCTGAGTTTGGCTTCAGTTAATTTTTTTGGAGATTGTATCAACATGTTGAGTGGTCAGGAGTTTTTGAACCCAAATGGCATGACTCCCATGCCCCACCTTCCCTATTCACTGGATCTCAACCCGAGCAACTTTTTTGTTGTTGTTTCCTCAAAAAAAAAAAAAAAAAAAAAGGTCTTCAAAGGGAAACGTTTTGCTGATGTGGAAGAGGTGAACTAAAAAACGACAGAAGCACTAGAAGGCATCAAAATTGATGAGTTCAAAAACTGTTTTGGCTGGGCTCGGTGGCTCAGCCTGTAATCCCGCGCCTTTGGGAGGCTGAGGTGAGCGGATTGCCTGAGCCCACGGGTTCGAGACCTACCTGGGCAGCAAGACCTCATCTCTACAATAAATCAAAAAAATCAGCCGGGTGTGGTAGTGCATGCCTGTAATTCCAGCTACTCGGAAGGCTGAGGCGGAAGGATCGCCGGAGCCCAGCAGGTCGAGGCTGCGGTGGCCGGGAGCGGCCACTGCACTCCAGTCTGGGTGACAGAGTGAGACTCCAACTCAAAAAAAAAAAACTGTTTTGAGCAGTGGAATAGGTGTTTCAATAGATACATTCCTTCAAACGAAGAGTACTTTGAAGGTGACCAAGTTTAAATATGTAAGAATAAATACACAATTTTTTTGTAAAAAAATTCTGGTTTGGGGGGTTCTGCTTCATAGATATCTAAGAACTGGAAAAAAATCAGGATGTGTGCAAAGATATAATGTGCTTTTAATCGTAATACTGAATAATCCTTTTTTGAATGTGCTGAATATATACTATTAATTGAAAATAATGGAATTTGTCAGGCTCGGTGGCTCAGCCTGTAATCCCAGCCCTTTGGGAGGCCGAGGTGAGTGGATTGGCTGAGTCCACAGGTTCAAGACCAGTCCGGAAATTTGGTAAGACCTCATCTCTACAATAAATCAAAAAATTAGCTGGGTATGGTAGTATGTACCTGTAGTTCCAACTACTTGGAAGGCTGAGGGGGAAGAATCCCCGGAGACCTGCAGGTTGACGCTGGGGTGGCTGTGAGCATGCCACTGCACTCCATCCTGGGCGACAAAGTGAGATTAAATCTCAAAAAAAAAAAAAAAAGAAAGAAAGATAATCATGGATTTTGTGTTTTAAAATTAGGTTTACCCAAACTTTTTGTTGAAAACATATATAGCAATTGTATATTAAGCAATGTAATAGAAGTTAACTCTACACTATAGAATTTACGGATCCATTTGTTTCTGTTTAAGTTTAATTTTATTTTTTTATTAATGAAAATATACAGGTTTTTTTTACAAATAAAGGTATATAAAATTAGAATGTTATTGTGTTTGTTATTCCAATTGTTGACATCACTATTACAATTTCAAAATTGTCATCTAATTATTTCTAATTTAATATTCATGCATAATAAGCCTAAATCTTTGATGAATTTCTACAATCCCATAATATTCATCACCATTCTTTCATAAAATACACTTTTTGAAAACAAGGAACCATGGCATCTGACGGTTTTCCTCAGTTCCTAGTCTGACTTGGGAAATATGAGGCACTCAATGATGATATTTAATTACACACATAAAACATAAACATAAATGAGCATATGAATGTGTAAGTGATTAAAATATTATATCTGAACTTATCTGAACTTACTCTCAACTTGTATTCCAAAAGACCTTAAGTAGAAAGATACAACTTTGCTATCATATTAAAATTATGAATTTTTATTAATATTATGTGATCATTCTTATTTACCCCATATATGCATAGCCATATACAAGTACATGTGCAGATACATGTATATGAAATTATTCACTTATTTATGGATCATCATATACATGATGGTGATTTTCTTGATTTTCACATTACACGTGTGACTCTAACTGAAAAAATCCCCTTGGGATATGTAACAGACACTTTCCTTTAAAGGCTAATTTCAGTAGTAAACATATCAGAGGATTTTGAAGTTGAGGGCTACATATGTATATATATTACAGGATTCTGATGTTCTTTGACCAAGACCTTGCAACAGTTAGACCACACTGCATTCAGCTCACTGTATTGACCTCCAAAAATCAGGTATTAAAGGGTATAAGAAGGAGAGAGGGATAGTGACACGATTTTTCTTGTTGTATGTTGCAGATACAATGGAGATAGTTTTTGATAAAGTGCACAGAAGCTTTGAGTATGTATTATCAATTATTCTCAGAAATACAGATATTTCATCCACTCAGTTTGCAGGGAGAAGTGTTGTAAAAGATTGTTTTTCCTGAAAAATGTTTATTTCTCCAGTTCTCAGATTTCAATTCAATGCAAATTTTCATGATGATTATGAAGATCTAGGTTTTCTCTCAACAAAGAGGAATCATTGGAAATGGTGAAAGTCAGGTTTGAATCATCCCATGACAAGAAGTAGTAGCAAAAAAAATAGTTCTGATTTCGGTCAGAACTCTGTTGCCTCTTACTGCCCCTCCCATTGTTTTTCAGAATGAGAATCTAAGTAAGTTGCCTTGTTTCTAGAATGACTTGGTTATGACTCTGTTTTATCCATTTTAGATAGTAAAACCTACTGTTTAAGCCTACTGTTCTTCTCGTATTGCAAGAAGAACACAGCTTGTAAAGATTGAGGATGGTAAAATGAGGAAATAAACTTATTGTCTATGAGTTTTAAGCTAAGACTAAAAAACAGATTATATCAAAATCATACTTTATAATAGCCATTCTGAGTAGTACTGAGTTTAATGTTACTACTTTAATAGATATACTCACAACACAATACAAACTCATTATCTTCAAAAAAAAGTAAAGCTATATACCAATGAAATAATCCTAAATTTTAAAAAGTACCTTATAATTTGTGGTTAAAACTATATGACTTGGTATCAGCTAGATCTTTGACGGAGAGGTTTGCAAATATATTAAAAATGATAATTAAATTCAGCACGTAACAATAAAGCTGTTTAGTAATTAGAACTGTGAATATAAAAAGGATACAGGAGAAAGATAAATAGGATATTTGCATGATATTTTGGAGTTATATACTTCAGAATAGAGTACAGGTCATCTCAGAGATGTATTTGCAGTTCTCATATTATGAGTATCTACAATTTCCCTAATTTCTCTACTTACTTCTGTTACAGTGACACATAGGGTTAAGGGATAATTGTTCAAATATATTGAGAGAAAGAAATAGGTAAAGATACTATTTCCTTGAGATATTTGTGACTATTTGTTATATATTAATCAAGTATTTATCAAAATACTTTTGAAAATTTAGTTTATTTTGACAGTAAACATGTAGGTAATCATATGTGTGTTTAAAGTATGTATATATTTGAGTTGTTACAGTTTTGTTTCTTTAATAAGTTATAAAGAAAATTTGAAAAATATAATATACAAACATAAATACAAGTTTAAAAGCCTTACAGAAAACACTCAATGATAATTTTGTTATTCAAGGAAATACATTTTCATATTGTAAACCCATATTATTCTTATGTCCATAACATAAATTTCAAAGTTTTTGTTAGCCTTGTAGTTATCAGCATAAGCCCATAACAATGTCACTAAACAGGAAATTGAAGATGAGCTAGTAAGTTGTGATCAATCTAAATAGAGTCTCCGTTTTTCTTTCTTTCTTTCTTTTTTTTTTTTTTGAGTTGGAGTCTCACTCTGTCGCCCAGACTGGAGTCCAGTGGCCGCTCCCGGCCACCGCAGCCTCGACCTGCTTGGCTCCGGCGATCCATCCGACTCAGCCTTCCCAGTAGCTGGAATTACAGGCACGCGCTACGATGCCCGGCTGATTTTTTTATCTATGGTAGAGATGAGGTCTCGCCAAGTTGCCCAGGTGGGTCTCCAACCCACGGGTTCAGGCAATCCACTCACCTTAGCCTCCCAAAGCGCTGGGATTACAGGCTGAGCCACCGATCCCGGTTTAGTCTCCAATTTTTCAATTTTCTTCTGTGTACTAACAATGTGCAGAAAAATTTTCAATGTTCTCTATTATTTTGCTTGAAGAAAACTATGTCAAACATGAAGATAAGCAATTTGATACAACCAGTCTTAATTATACCGTGCCATGAGTTACATCTATTATTTCTTAAAAGTAATTTTTATGACTTCTACTTTGACATTAATATTTCCTCCTAAATTTGATGGATATGTTTTTAATATGCTTATTTAGTTTCTGTTTCCCCAAAATTCTTTTCACATACATTATGTATGGTTTTCTTTGTATATTTTTATTACATGTATGTAAACACACACATATGAACATGTATAATACACACACACAGCAGTTACTGTGAAATATCACCTTGTACTATGATTTAATTAAACTTTACTTTTTTTTTTTTGAGTTTGAGTCTCACTCGGTCGCCCAGACTGGAGTGCAGTGGCCGCTCCCGGCCACCGCAGCCTCGACCTGCTGGGCTCCAGCGATCCTTCTCCTCAGCCTTCCGAGTAGCCGGAATTACAGGCGTGCGCTACCATGCCCGGCTGATTTTTTTTGATTTATTGTAGAGATGAGGTCTCGCTGCACCTTTACTTCTCAAACCAAAATACTTGTTTTGTCTGCTATCTTATTTTTTTTTTTCTGCTTTGTGAAGTTTTCTTTTGTTACCATTATTGTATCATGGAACATTAATTTAGAAATTTACATTTCCTGGTAATTTATCAGGTAGACATTTAAGTTTTGTTTCTTTTGGTAGTTTATTTCTGGCTTTCTAAGAAATATTTTGACAGCATTATAATAATATTTGAAGTCTATTCTGAAATTCATCTATTTATTCTTTAAAGTGTTCATTTATTCATTAAAAACACAACATAAATATATGCACATATTGCATAGTGTTTGCTAAATGTTTTATATGTGAATTTAAGTAAAATATATTCAAATATTAAGGATTTCGTTACATTATGGGTTATTCAAGAATATAAAATACTTTTTTTCTTTGAGTCAAGGTCTTATTCTGTCTCCCAGGCTGGAGTACTGTGGCACAATCACAACGCACCACAGACTTGACCCTCTAGGCCCAGGTGATAGTTGCACTTTAGCCCCAAGAGACTAGGACTATGGGGATGCACCACCATGCCTGGCTACTTTGTGTGTGTGTGTGCGTGTGTGTAGAAATGCGGTCTCACCATGTTGCCTAGGCTGGTCTCAAACTCCTGGGTTCAAGCAAACCTCACACCTCAGCCACCAAAAGTGCAGGATTATAAGTATGAGCCACCACATTTGACCCTATAAACACATTTTTAAACTTCTATTTGTTAAAATAACCAAAGGGATTGATTACATCAACAAGGATATTTTTTAACTGTGACCCTGATATTGTTTCTAACTATGTCGTATCAATTGATTTAGAGTATGCCCTCTACCTTTCCAAAGGACAACGGAGTCTTCCTGAAGAGAGGATGATTAAATGTTAATTTAGTAGGATGAGGTTAGAGCACAAAATAAAATAGGGTATTTCACAATACTAAAAATATCAGTTAGATGTGAGTGGGAAATAGCTAACAGCAACAGAAGAGAAGAGCGATATGGCAAAATCATAAGCATGTTTCAATCTGAGAGTGTTTGTCTTCTCTTCTAAGAAAAATTTTCTGAACTCCAGAGTTTGGCTTAGTTGTCATTTCTTCCTTCTCTTGTGTTACTCCAAGATGTTGTGCTAACACGAGGGAAGGTCATTGCAGAGTATCATTTTTTATATGTTCATTCTTTGCTGTCTTGCTATTTCTAGAAAGTGACTTTTGCAGTATCTAATCTATCATCCTTCAGCGTAACTACATAGAGATAAAATAGGAATGTATTTAAAATAACTGAAAGATGAAAAATTTGATATCTTTTTATTTGTATACTATTCTAAACAATGTTAACTATTTTCTTTGCTGGAAGTTTGCTCTGGGAAAAATTTTTAACTAATGCTATGAATGTACATACAGCAAGTATGACAAAGGCCAAAAGTGAGACAACATAAGAAAGGGAGGATTGAATCCAATATTCATGTTTAAGTGTGAGAGCCTCAGTATCCTTCTACCACCTAATGCTAGTAACGCTGTCATGCACTCATACTCATATATTTTCCAGGATGTAGATCAGTTATTTTGTGTTTGTTTTTCCTAAATAATTGAAAGTCTCTGATAAAAGACCTATCAACACTAATAACTAAGAATGTTATTAGGGAAGCAAAGAAGTCTCTGATAAACATTTTAAGTAAATCCTCCCAATTGATGTTCACATATACCTGTATCAGGTTTCTAAAGCCTACTTCTTAAGTTTGAATTAGTACTCAAAGATTACTAGATATTAAAATAAAAGATAGGAAAACAACGCTATTAAAATAAATGGCAGAAACTTATGTTATAAAAGATATAAACAGAGCAGAATATATTTATATACCTAAATAAATATTCATTATTTTACTTCGGCTAACGATGTTATAATGTTAGACTATTACGTGGATTAAGACAAATATGTCTACCAAGTCTACATAAAAACTACTTCCTCTGTAGATTCCATAATTTTAACCCACAATATATTTTACAAATTCTGTATCTTTATATTATATCTTTATATTAAGAATATTTATATTATATTCTTAATATTTGAAATGTTGACAAGGAGAAACAACATACACTTTGTAACAGCAGATTATAAACATGTCTCCAGTTTTTATAATAAAATACTAATATACCATATCTTGATATTTGTAGGCCGTCTATCAATGTATTTACGTATTTTAAACTCATTGGTATATGTGTGATTTGGGTTTTCTGTGTTTTTTTTCTTTTTCTGCTTTTTGAATTTTTGTGATGTTCATTATTGTGTAGCTAACTGGACAACTCTAAGATAAAAAATATTTCCAAGTAAGAAGATAGTTACTCCAAACTATAATCAATTGGATTTGAATAAAAATAGGATTCCCAAATCATATTTTCTCTGTTATAGTTGCTTGGATTCAGAAGTTCATTGGCATTTTTGTACATCAGTTTCCTCACTATAAAATGGTTATATTAACTTTCCTTATATATTTTAACTCAAATTAAATAATATATATCAGTATTTCACAAATTCCCAAGTATGTAAACAAAAGAGTTCTTACAATATAATTTTGTGCCTAAAAAGTCTCGGTGCATAAATATCTCTCTATTCTGAGTCTATACAATGGGTGTCTAAACAAATCAAGTCACTAGCAAAGCTAAACTTCAGAGCTCAGTGTATGATGTCTGATTTTTAATTTGTCATGCTTCTATGAGTTAATACATGGAAGATCTTGAACAATGTCCTGACTTCCTTTAATGTACTATTCTTCAGTTATGAGGATATAGATACAAATGTTGCCTGCAATATAAAATTTTAGGAATGATTAACCGAGTTAACACACACCTACAGTAAATGTAAGCATTGGGATAAGAAAAATGAAGAGGCTGAATGCCCTCTCTAATAACAAGATCCTGGGTAATTCCATTTCGAATACTGTCATGGAGATAATTAACTTTGAATACTTTTTCTTCTAGTGAAGGATGCACCAGGATCTCAGAGATTCCAACAGTTCTAAGTTCCAGGTCTCTGAGTTCATCCTGATGGGATTTCCTGGCATTCACAGCTGGCAGCACTGGCTCTCCCTGCCCCTGGCTCTGCTCTATCTCTTGGCTCTTAGTGCCAACATCCTTATCCTGATCATCATCAACCAAGAGATGGCACTGCACCAACCCATGTACTATTTCCTGGGCATCCTGGCAGTAGTGGACATGGGCCTGGCAACGACCATCATGCCTAAGATTTTGGCCATCTTATGGTTCAATGCTAAGACCATCAGTCTCCCTGAATGCTTTGCTCAGATGTATGCCATACATTGCTTTGTAGCCATGGAGTCAGGTATCTTTGTCTGCATGGCTATCGACAGATATGTAGCCATTTGCCGTCCACTGCAATATCCATTGATAATTACTGAATCCTTTGTGATTAAATCAACTGTGTTCATGGCATTCAGAAACAGTCTGTCTCCCATTCCAGTGCCAGTGTTGGCTGCTCAAAGACACTACTGTTCCCGGAATCAAATTGAACACTATCTTTGCTCTAACCTTGGGGTCACTAGCCTATCCTGTGATGATAGAAAAATCAACACTATTAACCAGCTACTTCTAGGTTGGACACTCATGGTTAGTGATCTGGGATTGATTATCTTATCATATGCTTTAATACTTCTCTCTGTGCTGAAACTGAACTCAGTAGAAGCTGCATCTAAGGCCTTAAGTACTTGCACTTCCCATCTGATTTTAATCCTGTTTTTCTACACAGCTGTTATTGTCATTTCCATCACTCATAGTGCAGGAATGACAGTTCCCCTCATTCCAGTTCTACTCAATGTGTTACACAATGTTATTCCCCCTTCCCTCAACCCCATTGTGTATGCACTCAAAAACAAGGAACTCAGGCAGGGTTTATACAAAGTGTTTGGGATAGGTATCAAGACTAATTAACATGCAGAGATACTCACTTTTGTTATCATTCCATGTACTTAGCCTTTATATTCATCAATACTTGCAAATGACAGCGGTATTAAGGAGCAGAGACATAACGGCAGCATTTAATGTGAGACAAGAAATCAACGGCAAGAACTGAATTTTGATAAAAAGAGACTGGTGCAATATTTGAAATATTTGAGTGCCACACAAAAATCTTTGAGTTTTAAGCAAAAATCTTTCTTTCAAAGATTTACAGAATGGTGCTTGTTGTCTCAAAGAATTCTAGGGAAAGGCAAATGATTTATACATCTTAATTTCTTACCTCCTTGCATTACGTAGGACTTCCATCATTGTCAAATAGAAGTGGTCAAAACAGATATTCTGCCAATCTCTTCCTTTAAATTAGAGAGTTTAATTTATTTGCATTTTTTGTAATTTTGATAAGACCAATATTTGCCACTTTGCTCTTTGCTCCCTCATATATCTTACATCATAGAACTTGAATAGACATTTCTCTAAAAAATATGCAAATGGCCTAAAAAGATGCTTAACCTCATTAGTCAATGGGCAAATTCAAATTAAAGCCATATTAAGATACCACAACATTCCCTAAAATGTCTTTTTAAAAAAAGGGGGGGATTGTACATATTGGAAAAGATGTAGATGCACTGGAATTCTATTGGGAATATAAAATGATATTGCATCTGTGAGAAAAACTTGACTACTCGGAAAATTAAACACAATTACCATATGACCCATCTTCTACATTAATACTCAAATTAAATGAAAACAGGAGAGATGTTAAAAAATTTGCCCAAGAAGGTTTTTAATAACATTTTCAGTCAGAAAGTAGAAATAACTTATATATTCATCAGGTGGTGAAAAGATAAACAAAATAAAGTATATCCATTAAAGGAGTTATTTTTCTGTCACTAAGATTAAGTACAATATATGTGAACTTTGAAAACATTATACAAGATGAAGAAGACACAAAAGCCCATCTATTGTGTGATTCCATTTATATAAATGTCCACAATAAATAAGTGACACATAAAGAAAATTAGTTGTTGCCAGAAACTCAGGGTAACAGGACAATACGGAAAGAATGACTAAAGTTTATAAAGTTTCTTTTTGAGGTGATGGAAATGGTCTGGAGTTATATAGTGGTAACAGTTGCATATAAATATAATGCACCTAAAGTCACTCAATTGTACATGTTTAAGTGGTTAAAATAATTAATTTCACATTATGCAATTTCCATTACAAAGTGAAAAAAACTGTTTTAAAAGTGTCCTCTACATATATACTTATATTTGTTTCATGGTTTCTTGTAAAATAAAAGAACTTACATGACTAATAAAATAGTTTTTAAAATTGTGTAAATATATGATGTACTTTAATATAAAAATTTTCAATATTCATTTTTTGAATGTGCGTAATACATAGTCACAATTGCAAAGGATAGAGTTTATGTTTAAATATTGCATTATCCAAATTTTTTCTAAAATATATAGAGTAATTTTATTAATATATTAAGACCTGTAATCCCGCGCCTTTGGGAGGCCGAGGTGAGTGGATTGCCTGAGTCCGCGGGTTCAAGACCCGCCTGGGCAAGCGAGACCTCATCTCTACAATAAATCAAAAAATTAGCTGGGCATGATAGTGCGCACCTGTAGTTCCAGCTACTTGGAAGGTTTGAGGCGGAAGGATCACCGGATCCTAGCAGGTCAAGGCTGCGGTAGCCGGGAGCAGCCACTGCACTCCAGTCTGGGCAACAGAGTGAGACTCAAACTCAAAAAAAAAAATTTAAAAAAAGAAGTATATCATAAGTTACTTTGACATGTAAGGATTCTATTTACTTCTTTCTAAACTCATTTTGATTTTTTCAATTAATAAAAATGTACATGCTTTATTTTATTATCTAATTAAATAAATATACTTAGAATTATTAATTGTGTTTTATTATTGTGATTATTGACATCAATCTTACCATTTCAAAATTAGGGCATTTAATTATTTTCAATTTAATATTTATGCATAAGAGTCCTGAATTTTTAAATGAATTTCTACATTGCTATAATATTCATCAACGAATTCATTTTTCTGGAATAACAGAAAACATGTTATCTTGTGCTTTTTTCAAAGTTCATAACCTAACTTAGGGATTAATAAGTACCCAATAATGTCATTTAAGTAGAGATATAAAAACATAAACAAATAAAAAAAGAATGTGTGTGAGTGATTGAAAAACTGTACTCAAGAGCTTTCAGTTTGTGCCCTATAGAGCCTTACACAGAAACACAATTCTGTAATAAATATTAAGATCACTAACTTTTAGCAAAAATAAAATAAAATGTTTTTAAAAGTCTATATTAGTTCTCAACACTCCCCATATATATAGACACATGCATATGAGATCATTTATTTATTTATATATAATCACACAGATAGTTAGAATAGAAATCTTCCACTCTTTTTCCTCTTCCCAAAGAAGTTGACTTGATTCTCACATCAACATCTGTATGTCTAAAGCTCTGAAATATTTATTTGAGTATATAGCATATTTGATTTAAAAGGTCAGTTCAATAGTATGGAATCATGGGGTTTAGAGATTGAAGGCCATGCATGTGCTTATATTGTAGCTTTGTGATAGTTTTTGACTAAGACCCTATGCACGTGGGTCAAATTGCTCATAGCTTACTGTTTTGGCGTTCACAAATTGAGTACAGGAAAAAAGGGCAGGGAGAGTGACTGGATGTTTTTGTTGCTGGTAGTACATAAATTGGAGAAAGGCTTTGCCAAAGAGCCCACAGGCTTTGAATATATACAAAGTGATTACTATATGCTCAGAAATACAGGTTTGGTTTTATTCACTCAGTTTAATGGCAGACATTTCCCCAACTTTCAGCTTGCAATTTAGTATAACTTTTCATGAGGATTATGAATATCTATATTTTCCATAAACACATAAAGACCATTGGTAGTGAGGGAAGTGATTTATGAATCACCCTTATCAAAAGAAGAAATAGCTAGAAAATAGTTCCTGATCATGATCAGAAAACTGTTCTTTTTTATCTGCCCAATTCACATGCTTCATAATGAAAGTCTCATTTTTAAAAAATTCATTACTAAGATGAGTTGGTTGAGAAATTGAGGTTTTGCTTCTGGAATCTCAATTCTGTTCCATTGATCTATATGCCTGTTCTTGTACCAATACCAAGCTGTTTTGATGATTGTAACTTTATAGTAAAGTTTGAAGTCTGGAATTGTGATACCACCTGCTTTGTTTTTTTTGCTGAGGATTGTTCTGGCTTTTCTTGGATGTTTGTGTTTCCATATGAATTCCTGTGTTGTTTTTTTCTAGGTCTGAGAAGAATGTTGTTGGTAATTTAATGGGTATTGCATTGAATTTGTAGATTGCCTTAGGTAAGATGGACATCTTCACAATGTTGATTCTTCCGATCCATGAGCATGGGATATTTTTCCACTCATCTTCAACAAAGCCCCCACCACCTACCAATGGGGAGAGGAGAACCTATTCAGTAAATGGTGCTGGGAAAACTGGCTGACCACATGAAGAAGATTGAAACAGGACCCCTATCTTTCCCCATGCACAAAGGTTAACTCCAAATGGATCAGAGACCTAAATGTAAAACCTCAAACCATAAGAACCTTAGAAAAAGGAAGGAAATACTCTCATGGAAAATCAGAACTGGCATCCCAATTCCTGTACAAAACCCAAAACCCACAGGACTTTAAGAGAGAAGATAGACAAATGGGACCTTATTAAACTGACAAGCTTTTGCAAAGCCAAAGAAACCATCAAGAGAGCAGGGAGACAGCCTACAGACTGGGAAAAAGTATTTGCCAACTCTAGGTCTGACAAAGGCTTAAACATCCTGGGATCTACAAGGAACTGAAGCGTACTGAAAAGAAGAAAACAAACAACCCCATTATAAAATGGGCAAAAGACATGAACAGACACTTCACAAAAGAAGACATTCGAGCAGCCAACAAACACATGAAGAAATGCTCAACCTCACTAATCATCAGGGAGATGCAAATCAAAACCACACTGAGATACCACCTAACTCCAGTCAGAATGGCAATTATCAACAACTCAAAAAATAACAGCTGCTGGAGAGGGTGTGGTGAAAAGGGAACACTTCTACACTGTTGGTGGGAGTGTAAACTAGTGCAACCTCTGTGGAAAGCAGTGTGGCGATTCCTAAAAGCTCTAAAAATTGACCTTCCATATGACCCTGCAATCCCCCTACTGGGAATATACCCTGAAGAACACAAATCACTCTATAAAAAAGATACCTGCACACGTATGTTTATCGCAGCATTGTTCACAATAGCAAGAACCTGGAAACAACCATGCTGCCCATCAAAAGAGGACTGGATTAAAAATATGTGGTACATATACACGATGGAATACTACGCAGCCATAAAAAAGAACAAAATCATGAATTTTGCAGCAACCTGGATGGAACTAGAGTCTATAATACTGAGCGACCTCTCACAGAAACAAAGATCCGAATATCACATGTTCTCACTCATATAATGGACCTTGAACATCCAATGTAATACTATAAGAAAATGACTGATGGTACTGGGAAACTATGGGGGGGAGGGGGATGGGATTAACAGTAGCAAATATCTGTCTGGGGATGGGGAAACACCTCTTATCAACAGGGTGCCTGAATGAAACGTAATTGTACACCTAACCCTTAACTGTACCCCACAAAACCATAATAAAAAATACTGATTAATAAAAAAAAAAAATTTCATTACTAGAGTGACTTAGTTACAAGTGTGTTTCATTAATTTTAGATGACAAACATATTTAAATGAGCTCACTGTTGACGGGTTATAAAGTTTGAGAATGATCAAGTAAGGAAACATACTCACTGTCTATGGGGCTTGGGGTGAGAATAGACAAAGATGATACTGAGGTTGTACTTTATCAGTGGTGATATTTTATACTAATGTACTACTCTAACATATTTACTCAGAGCAAAATATAAGTCCATTTTATTTGCATATAAATTTAATGATGATGTCTTGAAGTCATTTAAATTTTGTTTTGAAAAAAATTATATTTACTTTGTGGTTAATATCATATTCCTTAGTATCACATTGGACCTTTATCTGAGAGACTTCTAAATATAGTAAAGATGAGAACTAGACACTTCATGTAATAATAAAGTCATTTTTAGTAGTTTAGTTTCTTATGTGTATAGTAATTAAAACTACACACATAAAAATAAACAAGAGAAAAATAAATAGGATATTTGTGTAATATTTAGGAGCTATATCCTTCAAAAAAGAGCACAAGTCATCTCAGAGATATATTTCCTACTCTCACATTATGAGTAGTTATGTGTTCCCTATTTACTGTCTTCTGGTACAAGGACACACATGGTTAAGAGGTGACTATTGTAATATATCAAGAGAGAGGAACTAGTAATGATCCTATTTTTTCAACAGTTTATGACTATTTGATATAAATGAATCAAATATTTATTAAAAATGCATTTAAAAGCCTAGCTTGTTTCTACAGTAATCAATTATGTGTGTGTATGTGTATGAGTCTAAATATACATAAATACTACTTTTTAATTTTACTTATTTAATGATAAAATTTAAAAGAACTGTGCAAAATATAATGTTGCACACAAACATAAAGTAAAAATTGATAAGCTAGTTAGAAACTTGATAACAATTTTGGTATTCAAAGAAACACATTCCTAGATTGCAAACTCATATTTCTTTTGTACATAATGCAAACTACAAAAACTACAGGTTTTTGGTAGCCTTGAAATTAGTAGCATTCAGTTCACACCAGTGTTGATAAATAGAAAATTGAGGATAAGACAATAAGCTGTGGCTAAGTAGATTTTTACAATTCTGTACTATGTACTAGTAAAGTGATGATGACAATTTCAGTGTTTGTTTAAATTATTTACCTTTATTGACCAAAATAAAGTATTTGTTTTACCTACCCCCTTTTTTTTTTTTTTTTTTTTTTTTTGGCCTGCTTTCTTTTTTTTTTTTTTATGATAGGGATTTTTTTTCAAATTTTGCATTTTCTGTTGGTTTATGAGGTAGACGTATTAGTTCTGTTTCTACTATTTTTTCCCCAAAACACATTCAAGTGGCAGCATAATAATTATTATAGTATATTATGAAATTTCATTCATTCATTTATTCATTCATCTGTCCATTCATTAAAAAGCGTGTATTGATATTTAGTATGCGTTTAGTGTCTTGCTAGGTGCTGCAAATATAAATATAAATTCAATCTGCCCAAATCTTCAGGGTGTGTTAAACAGTGGTTTAAATGAATGCTTATATTACCATAATGTTAAAATAATAAAAGAGATTGAATTTCTTGTTTATAACCTGTTACTTGTGCTTGTTAGTCTCATGCTAATGGTAGCATATGGTGTTCTTCTTAAAAAAATTTTTTTTCTCAATTGACAAAATTTATGAATTTATTCAATTTATTCAATACAACATATTGTTTAAAAATATATATACATTGTGGAATGACTAAATCAACCTAATTAACACACAAACACATATTTGTTTTTGTAGTGCGAACACTTAAAAATCTACTCTGTAAGAATTTCCAAAAATATAGTACATTTTTATTATCTATAGTCACATGTTGTACAATAGATCCCTTGAACTTGTTACTCCTATTTAACTGAAATCTCTCCCTCTCCAAAAGGGAGTAAATTTTTCCTGAAGAAAGTGATGATTGAATGTAGATTCGATAGGGTGGTAGGTCAGGACACAAAATAATGTAGAATAGAAAATTTACATTTGTGAAAGTATTTTAATGCCCAATTCAATAGACAACAGCTGTGTTCTCATATCTTCTTCTGCATGCAATCTGTTAAGAAATGTTATTTAATGTTAATGAAGAATATGCAACCTTATACAGATACATAGTTGGGAGAAAAAGGAGCTGTTTTTATTGCATCTTTCAGATTATTTTTTGGATACTGTATCACAATTAACAAAAAATAGTTTCCAAAAGATTAGTTGAAATGTGGAATATGCAGCTATATGAACTCTTTGTACTCTATTGCATTAAAACCCATTGGTCTATCTTGCATTTGAATTCATCCCCACCCATGTATCATTTTGTGACATCAGCACTTGTCATTTGGAAATATTGAGTCACTGAATTACACAAATCTTGCAAATGTTGACATTGTTTATTACACAATACTATCACAGCGTGTGAACTTTGGATAATTTCTCTGTATATTAGTAAGATAATGAAACTGGAAAGGGCAAATAATACGTTAGTATTGTTATAAAAATTGAGATTGCATAGTTTCCACCAGATGGTCTTGAGGCCCTCACTGGTCCTTAGATAAGACCTCAACAACTGTTGCAATGGATACCTCAGAAGTAAAACTGGAGGCAACTAGAGATAAATCACTAGTGATCAGTGAGCCAGGATAGAGATATAATTAAACTGAGAAATTACAGGGGAAAGAATACACCCAGGACTTTTTTACACACCTAGTAGTTATGGACCTTATTTATGTATTATGCCATAAGTATTTTAATAGACAATTTTATTCAATAGAGAAAAAATCCTAAGATTAACAAATAAATGAAAAAAATGAATCAATATTCAGAAATAGTATAAATGTTTTGAGTTATATACTACATTTATTATTTTTGAGGTCTAACATATATGTTATATGAGTTCTTTATTTCCTGAGTAAACTTGTCTGCACAGTTGTTTACAATATGATGTTTACTCAATGTCATTTCTTTAAAAATTCATAAATGGTGTTTTTGTCCACATATTATCAATTTAATTTTTAAATCACCAGTGAGCAAGTATGTATCTGCTTTTAATATTTCCTCTGTTATATTTGCTGATTCATAAAATGTTTAAGAGAATAGGTACAAATATCTTTCATTACACAGATATTTATAAATGGAATACACTTGACCTGAAGGGATGAGGTTACCAGGCAATGGACAGCCTTGACTGAAGAAAGAAATAAAACTCACTGTGTCTCTTGTAAATAGAATTTTCTTCATGATTTACATCCTGGTTTAAATGCCATCTCTCTGTTACTTTCTAATTTCCTCAACATTAGAGGATTTTTTTTTTTTTTTTTGCTATTTTAGCACTTGTGCAAAAATTCTGTCATATTACTCTTCTAAAATATACTCTACTTGTATGTATGCTTGTTTACTTGAGTGACTAAATTTCCATTCTCTCTTTTATTCATTTCCTGCTAAGATGTTACAATAAACATATATATTTTATTCCTCTCTGGTTTTAATTGACTACTTGACTCTTTCCAGACTTCTGTAAAGACTATTATCATAGAACTCATTTGGGTATATTTTTATTGATATTTAACTTCCCAGCTAGACTGTGAGTTTCTTTCTGTGGATTTCTTTCTTGAAAAGCCATCAGAACTATCATTGTCATTTGTTGAGTTCTGACAATTAAGTTCACGAACTTGCCACTGTGTGCTTTCATTGGTAGCACTCTACAAATAACTGTATTAGAACACCCTCCAGACTCAGCTGATCTGGCTCCCAATGACTTTTTTCTTTGCCCAAAGATAAAGGAAATATTGAAAGTAAGACATTGATGACATTCAGGACATAAAGGGTAGTACAATGACAGCTCTGATGGCCATTCCAGAAAAAGAGTTCCAAAACTGCTTTAATGGGTGGACTAGGCACTGATGTCATTCATAAGTTTCCAAGGGGATTACTTCAAAGGTGACGGTAGTGATATTCAGCAATAAGGTATGTAGCATTTTTTCTAGGATGAGTTTGCATACTCATTAATTGTTAGACCTCCAGTAATGGTGTTGCTGTTTTCATTCATATATAAAAACTTAAAAGGAAGTTCCCATGGAGATAGAGTATACTGGTGGTTACTAGAAACTGGGAAAAGTATAAGAATGGGGAAAGAAAAAGAAGTTGATTAATAGGTATAAAAATACAGTAAAATAGAAGAAATAAGATTTAGTGATTGATAGTACAGTCAGGTAACTATAGTTAACTAGAAGAGAATAATTCACCTTTCCCTAATATTTAAAAAAAGATACATGTGTGAGAGAATGAATATCCCAGTTACCCTGATTTGATCAATACATATTGTATGTATGTTTCAAAATTTCACATGTACCACCAAAATGTATACAAAAAAATGTAAAAAGACAACAAGAGTTTTAAAAAGTAATGAAAGAAGCCACCATTCTACTCTCTACTTCTATGGGATCAACTGGATATCATTATTCCCCAGCAATTATACATATTTTCAACATCATGTTGTATACAACAAATGCATAAAATTTTATGTGTTAATTTAGACCAAGTTAAGTTCATTAAAATGAAGAAAATAAGGAAGAAAAAGAAGGGAAAGGCACTGAGATATAAATCCAGAATTAACTATAAATGTTCCCAATATGGTTTCAGAATACATATTCTGGGAGAGAGAAGAGAAAACATATGATACTACACATGAGTGAATGCAAAATACCACACATGAGTTTCTTTTTTGTTACTTTTTCATTCATCATTCTTCTAATTTCAGCTGTCTTGGATCAACTGTCACTCTTCTCACGCTGGAAGAACTTCATGACACTGTCTCGTATCTGTTTTGTCTTTACTCCATAAACAATAGGGTTTAGAGTTGGGGGAAGAAGAAGATAAAGATTAGCCACAATAATGTGAAGAGAAGGGGGAATGGTGTGCCTTCCAAAACGGTGGGTAAAGAAAGTGAAGAATGCTGGAACATAGGTGATGATGATAGCAGATATGTGAGCAGTGCAGGTGCTGAAAGCCTTCTGTCGAGCATCTGATGATGAAAGGCTGACCACTGCTCGAAGGATCATAGTATAAGACACGGATATACAGCAAATGTCAAACAAACCAATTAGGAGAGCAACTATCAGACCATAGATGACATTGACCTTGATGCTGGCACAGGATAACTTTACCACAGACATGTGGTCACAATATGTATGGGAGATGATATTGCTTCTGCAAAAGGGCAAACGCTTGACCAAGAATGGGAAAGGAATCATCAGCAACACACCCCTCAAAAATGTGGTAAGCCCAGCTTTAACAATGATAGGGTTGGTGAGTATGGTAGCATAACGCAAAGGATGGCAAATGGCCACATAGCGGTCCAGAGCCATGAGCATGAGCACACCAGACTCTACACCTGTGAAACCATGAACAAAAAACATCTGGGCTAAGCAAGCATTGAAGTTAATTTCTTTGAGATTGAACCAGAAGATGCAGAGGGCATTGGGTAGAGTGGTGGTGCAGGTAAGGAGATCAATGAGGGAGAGCATAGCCAGAAAGAAATACATTGGATGGTGTAAGGACTCCTCATAATAAATGAGGTACACAAGACCAAGGTTTCCCACAAGGGAGATAGTGTACATTGTGCAGAGTGGAAGCGAAATCCACACATGTACTCTTTCCAGACCAGGAATTCCATTAAGAATAAAAGATTGGATGGCCACATATGAATTGTTGGAAATCAGCATTGCTAACTCAATAGAGGAACACTTTTTCCAGGAGTTTCTGTCCTAAGAAGAAGAAATTAAGAAATAAGAATTTGATTCAGATCTTCCTTGCAAAATTCCTTTATTTGAAATAAAATTGTATTTATAGTAGTGTCAACAATTATAAACAATAGTGACTATGAAAATACACAATTTGTTGAGTAATTCTGTATTCTAAATACTATTTTAAAAGTTTTATAAACAGTCTAAATGTAATTGCAAAACAATTATATAACTTTTATTATTTTTATTATAACTTTTTAAATCATCAAATAGAAGTAGAAACTGAGACAGAGTCAGACTGAACATTATTGAAGGTTACACAATTAGATTCAAGAACAGAAATGATATTAATATATGATTCCAGTACCCAAGCAGTTTTTTTCCTGTGCACCCTGGCATGACAAAGTACATACTTTATGGTAGCAAGTTATAATTACATGTGAAATATGGTCTAAAATATACTTATTAATTTAATTTTGTGCAGCAATATGTAGATTATGGTTATTTCTACCAAATGGCGCATTATTTAGATTTCAGTTTTTTCTGTACTGATGTATGACTTGCTAGAGTTTATGTCACTCTTGAAGCCCCAGTTATTTATCTGTAATGGGAAGCTAATGATACCTACTTCAAAGAGTTCTGAAAAGTAATTAGAAGTTTAGTTTATATCTAGGTTAGTATTCTGGTGGATTAGATTTACTAATTGCTCAAAATGCATATGTAGATGCAAAATGGATATAAAACACAGCAATGATGACCACAAAGTTCAATCAAATTTGATTGTTTCCAAAAGGAGAAAGATAAAAATGCCCATGATCCTCTAATATCATTAAGATTACCTATTTTCTTTCTATATATTGTTTTTATAGAATTCTTGAGAAGTATATTCTATGGACTCTCCCTTTATTCTTTCTATGGGAATGTTTTTACACTTATGACCTCAAGTACAAAAGATAAAGATAATTTTGGGTAATTAGTTGTGTAAGTAAGCTATGTTACAACTGTTGAATCCTGCTAAATATATAATAGATATTTTCATCACAAATTCCCATAGATACTTTATATTTACTAAGGCTAAGAGTAAACTTATCACTTCAACCTCTACCCTTTCCAAAATAAGTTTTACCTCTGAGTTCTGTCTTTTGAATAATAGTGTAGTCACCACCAGATTACTTAAACTAGTATCTTAGTGATCGTCTCTGGTATTCCTTCACCTCAACTTAGGTATAATTTTTTTATAGCTCAAAGTGTTTTAATTATTACTTCATCCAGGTAACCTCAAAATGTCTATAGTCTATCTTCAGACAATAACATTTTTTTTAATTTAGAAAAATTATACTACAGTTCTTTCTTTCTATTACCACTTTCACTGTCCACTTTAAAGACTACATAGCCACATATCTGTTTCTTGGTGATGCCTCTTGCAGCTTTCACATTAAATTTGCCTTATAGCATAATTTTTAAGATGTTTTAATTCACTGCTTAAAAATCTTTAATATCTTCTCATTACTTTAAGGATAGGGTTTAAATTCCTTGGCATGACATTCAATAAATAAAATCTAGATCTTATATTTCCTTTTCTATTTTATTATTTTTATTTTCCAAATACCCAAAAGTGTCCTGGTTTAGGCAACAAATCATATGGCCATCAATGTTTTTCAGCATTTCATGCATAAACTTTGCTAAACAACTTATTAATCACCAAAAATTGCATATACTTAAACTCTTTGTTGACTATGCTCAATTTTTTTTAATTATTTGCAAACCTCTCTACTAAATTAGTCAGAAAAAGAAATAATAAATATCAAAGCAAAAATAAGTTGAGACTAGAATAACAATAGAAAATATTGACAAAATTGTGAATTATTTAAAAGAACAAAAACTGACAAATCTTTGACTAGTCTGAGAACAAAGGAGAGAAAACTCGAATAAATAAAACCATAAATAAAAAGGAACTGATAGAACAGACAAAGAATCATAAAATACTGTATTATATATTATATCAATTGCATTATATTTATTATATTATATATTTATTATATGCCAATAAACTGGATAACCTAAAAGGAATGGATTATTTGACTTGCACAGCATTTCAAGACTGAATTCTGAATTAGAGAAAATCTTAACAAACCGTAATGAGTAAGGAGATTGAATCAGTAATAAAAAGTCTCCTAACAAATTAAATCCCAGGAGTAGATAACTTCACTTATGAAATCTATCAAACATTTAAAGAAGAAGTAATAGCAATTTTTCTTAAACTCTTCTAAACTTATTTTATGAGGCGAGAATCAATCTGATTCCAAAGCCAGACAAAAACACTTCAAAAAAGTAAAACTACAGGCCAATATCCCTAGTAAGCACAAATACAAAAATCCTCAGCAAAATACTAGAAAAACAAATTCAACAGCACATTAAAACATTCATTTACCATGATCAAGTGGGATTAATCTCCAGAATGCAAGGATGGTTCAACATATATAACTCAATAACTATGACACATGACATTAACAGAATGAAGGACAAAAATCACATGGTCATTCAAAAGATCCAGAAAGAGCATTTGACAAAATTCAATGTCCATTCACATTCACATTTAATCTCCAGTATGCAAAGATGATTCAACATACATAAATCAATAACTATGACACATGACTTTAACAGAATGAAAGACAAAAATCATACAGTCATTCAAAAAATGCAGAAAGAGCATTTGACAAAATTCAACATCCACTCATGACCAACATTTCTTTACAAATTAGGTATAGACAAAATATACCTCAACACTATATAGGCCATATATGAAAAATTCATAACATCATATTCAAAAAAGAAAAATTGAAAACTTTCCCTCTAAAATACAAGACAAGACAAGAAGGCTGACTTTCACCATTTCTATTCAATAAAGTACTGGTAGTTCTAGCCAGAGCAATTAGAAAAGAAAAATTAATAAAATAAATTCAAATAGGAAAGGAAGAAGTTAAATTATCCCTGTCTGCAAATTACATTATCTTATTTATCAAAAATCCTAAAGACTACATTAAAAACTGTTATAACTAATAAATACAATCAGTGAAGTTTCAGGATATGTCATCACATCACATACATAATCAGCAGTGTTTCTATAAACAAACAGGGAACTACCTGTAAGATAAGTTTTAAAAATTTCTTTTACAATAGCTGCAAAAATGAATAAAATTTTTAGCAATATATTTAATCAGGAACATAGAAGACCACTACACAAAAACCCATAAAACATAAATGAAGTAAATGTAAGAAGACATAAATAAATGGAAAAAATCACCTGTTCAGGATTGAAAATATTAATACTGTTAAAATGGCCCTTAATATTAAATTAATATTTTTAAAATGTTCATTAACATTATGTATTAAAGCAATCTACAGGTTTAATGCAATCACTATCAAAATACCAATGGCATTCTTCACAGAAATAGAAAAAAATATTTAATTTATACACAACCACAAAAAACCCTCCATTTGAGCAAAAAGAACAAACCTGGAGGCATCACACCACCTGACCTCAAAACATATTGCAAAGTTATGGTAACCAAATAGCATGGTACTGACATAAAGACAGACACATAGACCAGTGGAACAGAGTAAACACCCCCAAAATAAGTCCACGCATTTATAGTCAATGGATTTTTTACAAAGATTCCAAGAACACACAATTAGGAAAGGACAGTCTCTTCAATAATCTGCTGAGAAAACTGAATATTCACATGCAGAAGAGTAAAATCAGATCTTTATCTCACACCATACACAAAATTAACTTAAAAATAGATTTAAAACTTAAATGTCTGATCCTTACTTTAATAAGTCTTCTCTGAACACTGAGATAAAATGTTACTTTCTTTGAGTAGAAGACACTGCTTTCCAGAGTCCAGAGCGAGCTATTGTCATTAAATTTTACAGAATGTTTAACTTGCTTGCCCAAATCTATTAATGATTAACTCAGAATGAAATCTAGGTTTTTTAAGCTTAGATTTCACATCTGTTCCACTAAAGCAAAATTCTTATAAAGGCAAATGATGAAGAAGTTGAGGACAAGCAAGTAGCAGATCAGTGATTTATTTTTTTATCTTTGATGTTATGTTTGTTTGCCTGTTTTCTCTGGAGGAGTGTGAAGCTTCATGTTTTTAACATGGCACTCCAAAGCTCTTGTTTCTTACAATTTCTTTCTTGTCCAAAATTCCAGTCATCTCTTAGGTAAATAGCAAAAGGATTGTGTGGGAAGATTTATATATTATTTTTTTTCAAAAGAGAAGGTTACAAGTACTATTCAGACTTACCCTGAAATTTCCCAATTCCTTGTTATTGACTGTGGTTCTGAGAAAGTAAAAATGAGACAGAATATAGGCATGCTTGTAAATATAATACAGTAATGACAACATAACCACATACGACATCAAGATATGCTGCACCATACCACCTGAAGTCAATCACAATTTCTCTTCCATCCTTGGTGAAAATGGGTTGCATTACCTCATCTAAATGTCTAAGCCTCCAGTGTGTGATGGAAAATACAGTGATTGATGCTATCATTGCTGCATCATCTGCTGTTTCCTCATCCCACGCTGGGCAGCCATTTGACACAAAGTTACGTAGCACCCATGGTTTTCTCTGGCTGTTAAAAACAGAAAACAGACTTCTTTGAATTATCACTTTATTCTAACCTCCAGAAAAATTTGGGTGAATCAGGTATTGCGTAGAAGTTAGGAAAGTCAAGAAAACTTACTTTTTCACTTCCTTTTCATTTCCGTGCTATAATTAATTCTCTACTGATGGCCTACAACAGCATTTTTCCCCCAAGAAGATTAGGCAGCAGGACACAGAATAATGTCTTATCAAACATCTGAACAATGTTCTCCTTGATTCCCTGGAGTGAAATGTCAGGAGAAAGTTGGATCCAGAAAAAAATGACTTCTAGATTCTTTAATACTATTTCTTCTTTGTCTTTGCTATTGCTCTGACGTGTCAGATCAACCCTTTAGTAAAACAAAAGTGCTATCACTGAACCTTAATGTCTCAAGTGTATAAACTCTAAATTAAATGAAACAAATCTCATTTGTTCAATTTTTTAAAGAAACCTATTAAGTGTCTATCTTGTGTGTGCCAGGCATGTGTCTCTAGCATTTAGCAGAAGAACTTTCTGTGTCTCTACTCTGGTACTTTTAGGTTTACCTTGCAAATAAATAGCAAATTTGCATATAAAGTCAAATATTTATTCAAATGCCTAGGTAAGAAAAAAAATTACAGTAGTACTATTTGATTGTCTACATATATCTATTTCAAATTTACTTATTTAACGTTTAAGTTAACTCATGAATTTAATCACATTTTTACAATGAGTATGCTAATCCAATATTCTTTACCCAAAACTCAATGTGTTCAACAGTTTAAAGATACAAGATTTTGTGCTCTCTGCACTAAATAATGGTGAGCCCACTGAGAGAATGCATTTCGTAAAGGTCTTATTTCATCTCTGATTGTGGAACACATCCCCATCTCTCTTAAATCAAACCAGATTCATTCCATTCCTTAAAGGTCCTATCTCGTTTTTGATTGTGGAACACATCCCAATCTCTCTTAAATCAAACTGATTCATTGCATCCCTTAAAGACCCTATTTCATCTCTGATTATGGAACACATCCCCATCTCTCTTAAATCAAACCAGATTCATTATTTGAAATTCACATTTCTTCCTCTCTGCTACCTTTATATTTCCTACAGTTTTTATAATGACAATAACCTGGGCACCCGTTCTAGAAAAATTATATTTATCCTATCTCTTTATTGACCTGTTAACTGCTTTATTGTCTGGGCCAAATCTGCCACCTATTTTGCCCCTTGAATGAGGACGATACTTGGACTAAAAAAATAATACTCAGTAATTTGGAGTCGTATTGGCTGACTGCAGGTTGTGTGGATGAATTGAAGAAAAGAGAAGGCAGAGGGAAGGATGGGCTTGTAAACTTGGAGGGAAAAATTTGTAACTATTGTCTTTCCCTGATCTCAGGGATCTTAGGGTTTTTGTGTTGTTATTTTCTAATTCTCTGTCTCTAGCTTATATTTGGGGAAAAAATGAATAAACATAAAAAGAAAAGTTCCCTATACTGTAAGAAGATTTTGAGAGCACCTAATTTGTACCCTACCTACCAAAAGTATATATTCCTTAAAAATACTATCTCTGCCTTGAATGTGGAATGAATATATTCCTTCCAACTTTTCCAGATGAAGAAAGCATTTTATGTACATCACTGCCTTTGATCATCATGATAGAAAAGACTGACTAGAACAAGACTGGGCTTTGTCATACAATAAGCTTAGGACTGAAATGTATAGAAGTCATAAATTATTTACCCACAATATAACTCCAGATAAGAAGAAATGTGAATGTTGTTCATGCCAGGGAGAGGATCCAAGAAAGTATATAATGGCAGGACCCTGGCTTTGCCTTATAGACTTTGGATCAGAAGCAGCTTATTTCAGCTGAGTTCCCACAGGAAACAAGCATAATCTCTTATATCCTCAGGAGTCCCAAGTCTCAGTATGAAACAGAACTTCAGAACCCACAGAAACCACAGAACCCAAAGGGAAAGCATAATACAAAGCTTTATATATTTGAAAGGGAAAAAAACTTCCTCAACCATAGCTGACTGTCAAAGGAGAGCAGTCCTGAAAGTAACTCCAATGTCACAGTCATTCCATCATTAGGGCTAGAAGCTAAAATGCTCATCTAAGAAAATTAAAAATAAAACAGAGATGTAGTATATGTGTATGTGATATTATAAAAGTTGTTTATTTTGTTAATTTTAAAATAGTAAATGCCCATAAGCTGAAAAAGAGACAAAAGTAACAGTAAAGACATCTCTTAAAAATAACGTATATTTCTGATATTCAGAAATACTATTAGGATTTTGTGTGTCTTTATTTCAATGTATACTGTTTTGCTTTGTTTTCCTAAAAATGAAGGTCACAGTTTGCAGGCTATTGTGTCTCTGATGACATCTACTTAAAAATATATCATGAACATTTCTTGAACATCAAAACTTCTACTGCATGAATCTCAAAGTCGGCAAAGTGATCTACTTTATGGTTATGCATCAACTATCATTTATTTATTTATTTAAAGAAAACATGCTCACATCTCTTATTATTTTACTGTTTTTAGTTATATAAATTTATTGGGTATAAGTGCAATTTTGTTACATGCATAGATTGCATAGTGGTGACATCAGGACTTTTAAGGTAGCCATCATTCAAATAATGTACATTCAATGGAGGGCCCAAAACTTGACCCGTACCTAAGTCACTTATGTACCCAATCCTGATTTGCATCCCACAACTTTCAAATAAAAAATATATACATTGTACCTATTAAGTAATTTCTCATCATTTACTCCCTCAATCCCTTCACCCTTGAGAGTCTCTATTGTTTATCATTCCACACTCTACATTCATGTAACTATTTCTTTAAATATTTCTCTAATTTAGAACATTTGGTTTATTTTCACTATATTATGACCTTAAAATTAACATCAACATACCAACTATTAATTCCACTGGGAAACACATAGCTATGAATAGATATTGATTTAAGACTAGACTAATTTGAAAACACTTCAGTTGCCAAATTTTCCTTTAAAAAGGTTGCACCAAAACTGCACTCCATGCCCTTTAAAACAATGGCAAGTGTATATGCCATCTCATTCACTGGTCTCCTTCAGCCAAGATAACGGGAAGTTAAGTGAAAAGGGCCATAAATAAATGTAGATGGGACCAATAATGCTGCATAGTCAGAATTGAGGGTCATTATTACAATGGATTTCTTGGTGTGGTGAAATTACTACTTTACTTAGTGATAAATTACCTTTCTAAGCTTATAATTTTTTAAATTGAATTCTATTAATTTTGACAGCCATTGTGGCTTCTTGGACTTTACTTTTCAAATATGAACAATAAATCCTCATTAACTTTAATTTAAAGGAATTTATTTAAATCACTTAAAAAATTATTTAGCAGCCAGGCTCGGTGGCTCAGCCTGTAATCCCGCGCTTTGGAAAGCTGAGGTGAGTGGATTGCCTGAGCCCGCGCGTTCGAGACCCACCTGGGCAACTTGGCGAGAGCTCATCTCTACAATAAATCAAAAAATTAGCCGGGTGTGGTAGCGTACGCCTGTAATTCCAGCTACTTGGAAGGCTGAGGCGGAAGGATTGCCGGAGCCCAGCAGGTGGAGGCTACGGTGGCCAGGAGCAGCCACTGCACTCCAGTCTGGGCGACAGAGTGAGACTCAAAAATAAATAAATAAAATAAAATAAAATAATTTAGCTACGATAATATGTCAAGAAAATGGAAATAAAGATGCAGCTAGTTAAAATAAAGAAGAGGACTGTATTCCTCCTGGCATTTGCCAATGAATGAATGGAGAAAGAAAATGTTATACACATACACACACACACACACACACACACACACACACACACACACACACACACACATACACACACACACACACATACACACACAGTGGAATGCTATTCAGTCCTAAGAAAAAAATTCTACCATTTGTGACAATATGAATGAACCCAGAAGACATTATGCTAAGTGAAATAAACCATACACAAAAGAAAAATACTTCATGATCTCACCTATATGTGGAATCTTAAAAAGTCAAATTCTTAGAAACAGAGTTCAAAAATGAAAACAGAGTAGAAGGGTATCAGGGGAATTAAGGAAATGGGGAGATGTTGGTCAAGGGATGCAAGCATAAAGTTTTAAGATAACTAACTTCTGGAGACCTAATAAATTTGCTGAGCGTAGATCGCATATTCTCACAGTGGTGTGTCCAGATTTGAGCTCTCTGTAAACAGTTTTTCTAGATATTTTGGCATTCTTGGTATTTCTTAAAACACAAACTTTTTCACTTGGTTACAAAAATATTATTTTATGGTGGCTTGAATAAATTATTTTCTTTATCGTAACAGTTTTTTTCTTTTAATGGTGATCCTAAAAGTTAGACGTTTGCCCTCCTGGATAGACAATCTATATCTCTACTTTTGTTTCATGTTTTACTTTGCCTTGCCTTGTTCCTTCCTTCTTGTGAGATTTTCACAACTTTATTTTTTTCTTATATACTTTTGTCATCATCCTCTCTTATCTGTTATAAAAGTTATGTTCTAATTGTCTGCAAAACCTTTCCTTGTTTGAGCATCAGTGCAAGTTATTCTCAGAAATCTCTGAAAAAAATATTGATGCTGGAAATATACTTCAAGAATAATAAAGATGATGGTATTAAACCAATAAAAAGGAAATCTAATCCTGACTTGGTTGTAAAATGATCAGCATTCATATTTAATACTCATATTAATATTTTTGTAATTCAAATGATATTTTTCAGTTTTCAATTATTACAACCAAATTATAAACAAATTAGATATATTACCCAGATTATAAAAATGGTAATTATTTTAAGAACAGAAATTAAATATATAGTTGACATTGACATTTTGCATATGTGTGTATGTATGTGTTTATACACATATACATACAAAGTATTTTGAGGGAGAGGGCAAAAGACAGATATAGTAATTGAATTAAATCTTCCTTGTTTATAACAAAGTAGTTAGTAATCTAGTTAAGGTTTCAGAATTGCTTTAAGTAAAAGAAAGAGGCCTCAAAAGAGAAGGATAACAGAAACCTACACACACACACACCATAGTTTTAAGAGAACATTTTTTAAAAAGAACTACATGAAGGCAATTTTCATGATGGAGTTTTCATTTTTTTATGTATGATGAACTCGTATGTATTGTTTGACTATGATCTGTATAAATATCCTTATATTATTTACACTACATTTAACATACTCCTGAAAGGAAAGAAAGTATACATACTTTGTAAACCACAGAAAGATGGTATTAGAGGCAAGAAAGAAATGTCTCACAGCTTTTAGAGGTCAGAGTATGTGTTCAAGACATATTATTTTAAATAAAAATTTTATTAAAATATAATATGCATGCACAAAAGAGCACACATCACAAGTGACAGTTTCATGAGATGTCACCACGTTCATACACTCTGCAACTACTATTTAGGTCAAGAAATAATTAACAGAAGTATTTAGAAACACCCTCATTACCTGGTCTCTTATTCTCAAAGGTAAACACTATTTTAATTTCTAATAAATTATTTTTCCTGCTTCTGAGCTTTATGTAAATGAAATATGCAATATGTAGTTCTGTTTCTTTAACTCTACATTATACTTGAATAGACCTCAATTATTTATTTAAGTTGCCTAGTATTGAACATTGGTGTTATTACCAGCTTCTGCATATTACAAGTATGCTGCAATTTCTATCTTTTTTCTAACAAACATATCTAATTGCTACTAGACATACAGATAGAAAACTTGGGATAGAAGACGGAGGTAAGAATTTAGGAAATAAGAATGAACTCCAAATGATTTTGACAGGAAAACCCTGAGATAATTAAATTAGTATAGACATTAATGAACTTGGCTCAAGTTTTGCCAAGAATTTAAAATGTTTTAAAAGTTTAACTCCAGTCTTAGTGATCCAGCCACTGTGCAGTAAACTTGTGTAGATTGTTGTACAGGAGATAGATACCTGCCTATGAATATTAAATACAGCGAACTTTGAGATTCTCTATGAGTAAAAAGGCTTTAAAGGGACATGGAATTTCATAAGAAAGGGTGCTTATCTATAGGACTATCGTGGTACCATTTCCAAAGGAATAGCAGAATCTGAGTTGCACGAAAATATTTTTCTGTGGACAGATTTCTGGTTTTTTGGGGTTTTTTTGAGTTGGAGTCTCACTCTGTCGCCCAGACTGGAGTGCAGTGGCCGCTCCCGGCCACCGCAGCCTCGACCTGCTGGGCTCTGGGGATCCTTCCGCCTCAGCCTTCCAAGTAGCCGGAATTACAGGCATGCGCTACCACGCCCAGCTGATTTTTTGATTTATTGTAGAGATGAGGTCTCGCTGCCCAGGCGGGTCTCGAACCCGCGGGCTCAGGCAATCCACCCACCTCAGCCTCCCAAAGGTGCGGGATTACAGGCTGAGCCACCGAGCCCGGCTCGATTTCCGGTTTTATCTGAGGAGTGCCCTATTGATTTGGTGATATCAACCTGGCTAAGAGGATTCTAACTTCTCAGAAGACTCTATTTAGATGCTATGAGAAGGATTGTCCTTTCTCTTAAGCAAGAACCTAATGACAATTTCTCGTATCTGTTTGGTTTTGACCCCATACACGATAGGATTCATTGTGGGAGGCATTAGTAGATAGAGATTAGCCATAATAATGTGTATGTGGGGAGGAATGGTATGTCCCCCAAAACGGTGTGTAAAGAAGGTAAAGAAGGCTGGAACGTAGGTGATGACAATGGCACAGATGTGGGCAGTGCAGGTGCTAAAGGCCTTCTGGCGAGCATCTGCTGATGATAAGCTCACAACCGCTTGAAGAATCATAGTGTAGGAGATGGCAATGCACAAGATATCAAAGCCCCCAATCAAGAGGGCAACCATCAAACCATAGATAGCATTGACCTTGACATTACCACAAGATATCTTAGCAACTGACATGTGGTCACAGTAGGTGTGGGGTATGACGTTGCCCCTACAGTATGGCAGGCGCTTGGTGAGGAAAGTGAAAGGGATAACAAGAATCACACCTCTAAGAAACGTGAGGAACCCAGCCTTGGTGATGACTGAATTAGTGAGGATAGTGGCATAGCGCAGAGGGTAGCAGATAGCCACATAGCGGTCTAGGGCCATGAGCATGAGCACCCCAGATTCCATCCCTGTGAAGGTGTGCACAAAGAACATCTGCACTAGGCAGGCCTTAAAATCAATCTCTTTGAGATTGAACCACAATATGCAGAGAGTGTTAGGAAGGGTGCTGGTGCACATGAGCACATCTGTGAAGGAAAGAAGGGCTAGGAAGATGTACATAGGTCTGTGTAAGGCCTCTTCAGAATATATAAGATATATAAGGCCAAAGTTTCCTGTAATAGCAATGTTGTACATGGTACACAGTGGGAAGGATATCCATAAATGCACTTCTTCCAGACCAGGGATGCCATTTAGGACGAATGAAGCCGGAGTTAAGCTGGTGCTATTTATAAATAACATAACGACTGTTGGAAGTTCATGGTACACGAATAGAAGTTACAGAATTGCCTCTGTAAGAAAAAAAAAAGTTCAGAGAGTAACTAACAAACAATCTTTTTCCCATAGTAGCTATTTTGTCTTTCTCGTAAATCAATGACCATGTGTGTTCTCTTATGTGTAATAAAGGGGGGACCCCCAAACAAAAACAGAATTATTTTTTGGAGGGCAGTCTCCTTGTAGTACAGGCTTTCCCCGCTAGCTAAGTATTCTATTAAGAGAAATCCACTGGCATTAGAGTACCAGGTAGCCTTGTTGTGAGAAGTTTGTGTTTGTCTTGGGTGACTTTTTTTTTTTGGAAATACTTTCAACATGTTTGCCCATTTCATGATGGGTGATTAACAAGTGCACCTGCCCACACCACACTGAGACCCACATGCTCCACCCTCCCTATTCACTCAATCTTGCTCCAAACAACTTTTTTGTTTGTTTTGCCAAATGAAAAAAGTCCTCGAAGGGAAGCATTTTGCCAATATGGAAAAGGAGAGGTGAAACAAAAATGACAAGCATGAAAAGGCATCAAAATTGACAAGTTCAAAAATTATTTTGAGCAGTGGCAAAAGTGTCTCAGTAGGTGTATTGCATCAAACAGAGCACTTGGAAGGTGACTTCAGTTTAAAGATGTAAAAATAAATACACAATTTTCTATAAATAAATTCTGTGTTTTTTTGGGGGGGGTCCTTCCTCATATGTGGTATATACTCTGTTTGGGCCCATGCCTTCACCAGATGAATTGACTGAGTTTAGTCAATGTGTTTGGATCTAGATGTGCCTAGAGTCTTTTGTTATCATATAGTTCATACTTCTGTCAGAAGATTGCCACAAACTGAACAACTGAATGATCAAGAGTTGGTTAAATATTTGCTGGGTTCTTAATAATAATCATCCTAGTCAGAGATACCTATTCTACTCTGATGTGTCAACAGGCATCAGCAGTTTTTAAAAGTTAATTAGTCTTACATAATGGACACACTGACAATAATATTAATTAATTTTGAGCCCAAACTCCCCCTTTTGGTTTGCAGAAAACTATAAATCATTCCCTCGTACCAATAACTTTCTTTAAGCAAAATCATAGAAGGATCACAAAGGTAAAAAGAAAAAAATACCCATTCTAATATCATTCAAAGTCTACCTTTTTAATCAACATCACAATAAACAAACAACAAAGAATCATTAGAAGTACAATAACTGATGAGAAGCCAATGTTTTTCTAAGATTAGAGTTCAGCCTAATGGTGTCTAGAATCCAGTTCAATGAAAATAAAGATGCTTATCCTGAACTAAATCAATTGACATTACCTTTAGAACATAGTGCTTTGTTTTCTACTCATATCACAAGTTCAGAGAGCAATAGAATCAAATATTTTTCAGGCCATATAACCTCCAAAGCTAAGTTGTTTTCTTGTATAAAGAAGAGGCTCAATATATTTTTCAAAGCTCAAAGAGAAATAGTCCGTATTGAAAAAGGATTGACAAAATACTTCTGAGTAGTAAGGGAGACAATATTTGGAGTGCTAGTATGCTGTGAGGAAATAGAATAAATTTGTGACCATAGGATAGATCAAATAGGATGCATATGTCTGAAGAAATGGGCTATATTGAACTGGAATGTGTTGATTAAGAATTTTAAAAATAAACGAGTAGTGTGACAGGGTGTAGTTATATGCAGGGAGCTACCGGAGGAAAAATAAGTAGGTTTTATGATTTAAAAATATCAGTGTTGAAATTCATAGTTCCTCCTGGATATATTGGAAGTGACCCGCTTGTCATTTCAGAGGTGTCTGTATTAGAAAGTTAATGTGTAAAATTGGCTCTCCTTCCATATATTTCTTTTATAAGATCTTATAGACTTAATTTATAAAATATGAGGGATGAATAGAGGAACTCTCATGGCCTATTGAATCAATATATAATTCAAATATCGTAACTGCAATATGCAATAAAGGTAATTCCCTGAAAAGAAGAGTAGGCAAGAAACAGAAAATTACGGAATAAAGCTGTCTTCTCTCTTTTATTTTTCTCCCACCACAGGATAATTTTTAGCTTTCACAGCCAACGGGACTAAATAAGAGTACTCCCTACAAGGATTGTGGTTCAGTACTTGAGAAGTAAATGTTTCACCCAAAGTGTAAGGCCAGTACATTAAAATAGCTTTGTAACAGGGTACGCTGTGCCTTTTCAAAAGTTAGGAGAATGACTCTGACAACTATCTTCTTCATCCTCCCTTTTCAGCTATCGTAATCTCCACCCATCCCTTTAATAAGAAGAATGTAACCCCAATTCAGAAATCTGCTCACCCTAAAAGCTACCGGAGTTCTTCAAGAGACTGAAGGCATATCCATGGATTGTCATATTCATGTATGTGATGCCATTGGCACTGCAGGAGAAATATAAGAGCTATCTTGAGACCTTGGGAGGCAAGTGGAGGAGGGACCATTTCTATTTTCTGTGTACTTATGTGTATGTGTGTGCGCTGTGTGTGTGTTGCGTGTGTTTTATATTCTGAAATTAACTAGTTGAAAAAATGTGTCCTTCACTATCTTATTGTGCTGTAGTCTCAGAGGAGAAGTGATTTCCCGTGTGTGTGTGTGTGTGTGTGTGTGTGTGTGTGTGTGTGTGTGTACGTTTACCATATGAAAAAAAAATCTAAGAATCAGATGGATCTGGGTCCTTAGGACATTCACTGAACCACTGGGAATTGTTTCCTTAAGTACGTTTTCCCTTATTATAGTCCAGGACTCCTGAGGGCATAATTTTTATAGGTGTGACAGAGACTATGTAGGTCTGAGATAATCTGGAATTTCAGAATTAAAATTTTTGGGAAGACCGATCAGCCTTCAACTTTTGCAAAATGCAGCCCTATGTCATGCACAAATTTGATACTGAAAAATATTTCAAAAGAAAAATTAAATAATACTGGTATGCAAGCAATTTAATTGTATATGTGATCTTGTATTTAATGTCCTCAATATATTTTATACCAATTTTGTATAGGTTATTTGAGATTGTCTAGATATATATTTCACTGTCTGCAAAAAATTAATATTTTGTTTCTTTCTTTCCTGTTTTTATGCGTTTTCTTCCTTATTACACTGACTAGAAACTCCCTCTTGTGCAATGTTCACCGGGAGTAGTAATAATGAATATCATTTTTATTACTGATGACTGGATGTAGTGAAGGGTACTGGGGGTGAAGAAACTTAGTTCCAAATGATCACATGAAGACATGGACTTATGGCACCATGCAAAAGAAAAAACCATAGCTAAGCAATAATAGAAATACTGTATTCTCTTTAACAACGTCCTTTAGGTTCATTCATGTTGTTACTAATGACAGAATTTTCTGTTTTGAAAGGTCGAATAGCATTGCATTGTGTATGTATTCCACACTTGAAAATTTATGTATCCATTGATGAACAGTTTTGGGCTATTGTGAATAGTGCTGCAATGAACACAAGATTGAAGACATCTCTTTGACAGATTAATTTTAATTCCTGTAGATATACAAGATCTGACAATTAGGTGTCCGAACCATCTTAGAAAAAGTGCTGCACACCTCATTGCTGTATATCACTACAGTCACCTTTGAAGTACCCCCCCACCTTGGGAGTCTATGCACGATGCCAGTGTCTTGTCCACCCATCAAAGCAATTTTGGAACTTCTTTTCTGAAACGGCCATCAAAGCTGTCATCATTATTTGTTGAGGCCTGACAATTAAGTTTGTGAACTTGCCACAGTGTGCTGACATTGGCAGCGCTGTACAAATAAGTGTATTGGAACACCCTATCTGCTCACCCGATCTGGCCTCCAGGGACTTTTTTCTTTGCCCAAAGATAAAGGAAATACTGAAAGCAAGACATCTGATGACATTCAGTATATTAAAGTTACTATGACGACACCTCTGATGGTCATTCCAGAAAAAGAGTTCCAAAATCGCTTTGACAGGTAGACTAGGTGCTGACATCTAGTGCATAGCTTCCCAAGGGGAGTACTTCAAAGGAGACTAGTGATATTCAGCAATGAGGTATGCAACCTTTTGTCTAAGATGAGTTCGTGAACTTAATTGTCGATCTTCATATACTCAGTAGTGAGATTACTGGATTGCATAGTAACTCAATTTTAAAATTTTTGAGGAACCTCCATATTGTTGTCCAAAATGTCTGTGCTGATTTAAATTCACACCAACAGTGTGCAAGAGGTTTTTTTTCCCCATATCTTTGTCAACACTTCTAATCTTTCTACTTATTGACAATAGCCAATTGGTGTGAGATGATGACATAATATGATTTTAATTTGCATTTATCTGATGATTAGTGATGGTGAGCATTTTTTCATATATCTGTTCGCTGTTTGTTTGTATGCTTTTTTTTTAGATATCTATATTTAAATCCTTTGCCCATTTTCAATAAGGTTATTTGTTTTCTTGCTATTGTGTAGAGTTCCATGTATATTTGGCATAGTAGCCCTGATCCAGTGAATGATTTGCAAACATTTTTTCCAATCTGTGAGTTATCTTTTCACTACCCTCCCCGCTTTTTTGCTATGTCAAATTATTTTGGTTTGATTTATTCCCATTTCTTTATTTTTACTTTTGTTGTCTGTACTTTTGAAGTCATATCCATGAATTCTCTACCCAGACTAATATGATGGAGGCTTTCCCCTATGTTTTCCTCTACTAGTTTTATACTTTCAAGCTTTATATCATATTTAAGCCTTTAATTTATTTCAATGCTTATACAAGGGGTGAAATAAAGGTAAATTTTCATTCTTTTGTTTGTAAATTTCAGTTCTCCCAACAATATGTATTGAAGAGAACGTCCTTTTATCTTGTGTGTTCTTGGCACTTTGGGCAAAAATCAATTAACCATGGATGTGTGGGTTTATTTCCAGACTCTTTATCAAATTCATTGATCAGCATATCCATTTTTATACTGGTACCACGCTGTTTTTGTTGTGTTTTGTTTTTTTAAAGCAGGATTTATTTAGAGAACAGAAAAGCTCCCACAGTGGGAGGGAACCCAAAGGGGTTGCCTACCATGCTGTTTTGATTACTGTAACTTTGCAATATAATTTGAAACTCTGCAGTGTGATACCTCTAGCTTCGTTCTTTTTGGTCAAGATTGCTTTGGCTATTCTAGAAAGGTCATACACATTTTATTATTTTTCTCTATTTCTTTGAAGAATGATATTGAGATTTTGATAGAAATTGCATTGATTACTTTGGGTATTATAGGGATTTTAACAGTATTAATTCTTCCAATTCACAAAACACAGATATCTTTCCATTTATTTGTGCCATTTCATTTCTGGTATCAATGTTTTATAGACATTGTTAAGTGAAATAAATCAGCCACAAAGAGAAAAATGCCATATAAACTAACTTATATGTGGGTTCTTAAAAAGTTGAACTCAAAAAAGTAGAGAGTAGAATGGTGATTAATTACTAAAGGCTGTTGGAGAGTGCAACAGGTGAACAAGGAAAAAAGAAATACCAGGTACAAAGTCAGATAGGAGGAATACATTCTGGTGTTCTATTGTACAGCAAGGTGACGGTAGTTAATAATAATGCATTATACATTTCAAAATGGACAAAAGAGAGAATTTTACATATTCTCACCACAAAGAAATGATAAATATTTAAAGTCACAAATATGCCAATTATATTGATTTGATCATTCCACAATGCATACATGCATCAAAACATCACATTATATTACGTAAATATGTGCAGTCATTATTTGTCAGTTAAAAGGAAAATATTTTTAAATATAAAAAGTAAAAACAGATCTTTTATTCAGAGTGAGTCATATTTGGTTAAATACTTATAGTGACATGCAGTAAATTGTAATATTGTATATGTGTCTTATATATAATAAATCTCAACTGGACTTTCAAATATTTCCCCAATACATTCTGAAATTGTGGATTTGTTCAGAAAAGTGTTATTCATGGCTGGGAATATTATCCTAGATTGACAACAAATAATTAATCATTGCGTATGATGTATGCTATAGATTTCTATAGACTTTCTTGATTAGCTGAAATGTTTCCTTCCATTCCTGGATCACTAATAGTTTTTTATGAATGGATTTTTAATATTATGATATTATGTTCTTGCATATATTCTAGTGATTATATAGTTATCCTTCATTTTATTGGTAACATTGATTTATGCTGACTTTTTTTAAAAATCAACTTTATTGATGAACAATTCACATATTAGGCATATGTTGTAAAGATATAATTTAAGAAGCTTTGAGCTGGGCTCGGTGGCTCAGCCTATAATCCTGCGCCTTTGGGAGGCTGAGGTGAGTGGATTGCCTGGGCCCGTGGGTTCGAGACCTGCCTGGGCAGCGAGATCTCATCTCTACAATAAATAAAAAAATCAGCCAGGCGTGGTAGCGCCTGCCTGTAATTCCGGCTACTTGGAAGGCTGAAGTGGAAGGATCGCTGGAGCCCAGCAGGTAGAGGTTGCGGTGGCCGGAAGCAGCCACTGCACTCCAGTCTGAGCGACAGAGTGAGACTTCAACTCCAAAAAAAAAAAGAAGTTTGACAGATATGTATAAATGCACAATTACTATTCAATTATGATACAGGCATTTCCATCATTCCCCCAAAGTTTCCAAGTAGCTCCAGATCTATTTTTAACATTACAGATTAAAATTTTTGTTTCTAGAGATTAACATCTGTGGGAAAATGTAGTGCATTCTAAATGTACATATTTAATCTATAGATCTTGTCTTGTTTCTTTCACTCAGCATAATATTTTTCAGACCCATCATGTTTTTAGTATGCCACTGTATTGATATATGACAATTTATTTATTCATTCCCCTTCTTTGATGGATATTTATTTTCTGTCTGGAGCTTTTATAAATAAACCTGCTATGAACAGTTATGGGCAAGTCTTTGTATAGATATACATTTTCAGGTTTATTAAATGCATATCTAAGAGTGGAATTACCACGTCATATAATAGGTTCATGTTTAAGTTTTCATGCAACTAGCCAAGTGCTTTGTGAGTCTGAATAGTGGTATCTTATTATATTTTTGCTTTGCATTTTCAGATGACTAATGATGTTAAGACAGGTTTGCATTCTTATTTGTCTCCTGTATGTCTTCCTTGGTGAAGGATCTGTTCAAAAATTTTACCATTTTTCAATGGGTTGTTATTATTATTATTAAAGATATTCTTTATATATTCTGGATAAAAAACATTAGCATGATATACTTATTTACTTTTTTACTCCAAAATTCTGATTTGCCCTTTCACATTGCATATTGTTAATAGTGCCAAAGAGCAGAGGTTTTACATTTTAATGATGTAACCTCAACAAAATTCTTTGTTATGAATTGTACTTTTTGTTTTTCAGCTGATAAATATTTGCCTATAGTAAGGACATAAGATGTTCTCCTAATCTTTCATATAGAGTTTAGGTAATTTTATCTTCCAGTTTAATGATATGCTTCATGTCCAGGTATTTTTTGTGTATAGAGTTAGATAAGAGCAGTGATTCATTTATACCTAGAGATGCACAATGCCTCCACTCCCACATGTTGAAATGACTACTCTTCCTATTACATGTTTTTACTCCTTTGTTGAAAATCAATTGACCATATATTTGTGAACCTATTCCTGGATTTTCTTTTTTATTTCATTTAAATATATTTCTAACTTTAAACTATTGCTATTTTTTCTTGATGGCCATAGCATTATAATAAGTTTTCAAATGTGTTAGTGTAGGCTCTATTTGTTCTTTCATTTTAAAGATAAATGTGTATATTTTTGCCCTTTCCATTTTCATAGATATTTTAGAATTAATTTTTAAGTTTCTACAAAAAGCTGTATTAGATTTTTATGAAGATGGCATTTAATCTATATATCAATTTGAAAAAAATGGATATTTTAATGATATCAAGACTTCTAATTCTTGAACATGTTTAAATTTATTTGTTTAGGCCTTCTTTTATTTTTCTATAATGTTTTGCAGCTTTTAGTACAAAGACCTTGAAATAATTTGCTAAGTATATACCTAAGTGCTTTATCAGTTTTGAATCTATGGTAAATCATTGCTTATTTTTAGAATTTTAATTGCCTATTTTTATTGCTAATATATATAAATGAGATTAATTTTAGTCTTATTATTTAATTTCCTTGTATGAGTTTTATTCAATTCTCTATTTTCTCGGATTTAAGGTAGAACATCTGTTAATTGATGTAAATTCTGTTGTATAAGTATTTGCACCTGAAAATTTCTCTTTAAGTAATGATTTTCTGTTTCTTGCAAATTTTGATAGGTTGAAGTGTGTTAATTTTATGTATGCATTTCCTTTGATCAATGGCTATTTAAAAGTTTAATTTACAAAATAATGAGATTCTATTTAATTGGTCCATGTTTCTGAAACAAATGATACTTGTGGAAATTCGGATTTTGTAAATTAAAAACAAAAAGTTTAATGTACATATAGCTTGAAAATAATTGGGTATTTCATTTTTAATTAATTTCTAGTTTAATTATTTTTAATAGATGACCATATTTTCTATGATTTCTATGCTTTTAAATTTACTCATCCCTGTTTCATTACTCAAATGATCTTGAAAATAATGTGTGTTCTTCTGTTTTAGTGTAGAGCAAGAACAAGCAGGAACAGACCATCATGTCTGGAATTGCGTTTTAATTTATACAACCATGATGACATTCAAAGTGTAATGATTGTTGCTTCACCATTGCCTTACAAAGCTCATGCAAATTCCTCCTTTGGTCAACTCTACTTCATCAACACATAAGAAGAAAACTTTTAGAAATATAGTTCCACCTTATTCATACTACCACTGTACAAATTACCACTGAGTTATTTTCTCTCTTAACAAAACAAAAAGGGTTAAAAAGTCATTTCCCATGTAGAAAAAGCAAGTTGTAATTGTTTTTTACCCAAACATAATCCATCTTTAAATTAATATGAACTTATACCCAAGAAACCCAATGAAAACAATCACTTTTGGGAGAAAAATTGAGAGGTGGGCCTTCCTGCATTTGCTACTATCTTTTAAAAATTTAGTTAAAAATTTTCCATATATTGGTATTTTCTTTAAATTGTGAGTTATAATGTTTTAGTTGCTTGTTTTTATTTTATAAGAAGAATTCCAAACACCATGATCATATAAGATGGTGAGCTTAATTGATATATGCGTGCGTTCTAAGTGTTCCACCAAAAGGCCATTCCCCTGTCTCTCTCCCTCTACTTCGGTCTCCCTATTCCCTGAGACACAACAATATTAAAATTAGTCCATTTGATGACCCTGCAGTGGCCTCTAAGTGTTCAAGTAAAAGGAAAAGTCATACATCTCTCACTTTAAATAAATAAATAAATAAATAAATAACTAGAAATGATTAAGCTTAGCAAAAAAGGTATTTTGAAAGTCAAGATAGGTGGAAACCTATGCTTTTTATGCCAAACAGAGAAGTTGTGAATGCAAAGGACAGTTTTTAAAGGAAACTAAAAGTGATGCTCCAGTGGATACATAAATGATAAGAAAGCAAACCAACCTAACTCTTGTGAAGAAAGTTTTAGTGATCTGGATGGAAGATCAAACCAGTCACAACATTTCCTTAAGCAAAAGCCTAATCCAACATAAGGCTCTAACTCTTCTCAATTCTATGAAGGCTGAGAGAGACGAGGAAGCTGCAGAAGAAAAGCTTGAAGGCAGCAGAGATTAGTTCATGAGGTTTAAGGGAAGAAGTCATCTTCATAACATAAAAGTAGACGTGTTGATACAGAAGCAAATTATCCAGAAGATCTAGCTAAGATAATTGATGAAGGTGACTACACTAAAAAACATATTTTCAATGTTGATGAAATAGCCTTATATTGGAAGAATATGTCATCTAGGACTTTCATAGCTAGAAGGAAGTCAATGTCTGCTTCAGAGTTTAAAAGGATGGCCTGACTCTTGTTAGGGGCTAATGTAAATGTTTCTTTTGAAAAATTAAGAAACATTTTTAGTAAGTGAACATAATAAGTCACAACTAATGCTCATGCACCATTGCAAATACCCTGGGATCCTTCATAATTATGCTGAGTCTATGCTTCCTGTGCTCTATACATGGAACAACAAAGCCTGGTTGACAGGACATATATCTATAGCAAGGTTTATAGAATATTTTAAGCTCACTTTTGAGACCTACTGTTCAGAAAAATAAATTTTCTTCAAAATATTACTGCTTATTAACAATGCACCTAGTCACCCAAGATCTCTGATGAAGATATACAAGAAGATTAATGTTGTTTACATACCTGCTAACACAACATCCATTTTGCAGCAGATGGATCAAGAAATAATTTTGAATTTCATGTCTTATTATTTAAGAAATATATTTTGTAATGCTATAACTGCCATGGATAGTGACTCTTCTGGATCTAGACTATGCAAATTTAAAACTCTCTAAAAAGGAGCCATCATACTAGGTGCCATTAAGAACATTTATGATTTATGGGAGGTCAAAATATCAACATTAATGGGAGTTTGGAAAAAGCTAATTTCAACTCTTATAGATGACTTTGAGGAGTTAAAAACTTCACTGGAATAAGTAACTGAAGATGTGGTGGAAATAGAAGAAAACAAGAATTAGAAGAGGAAGCTGGAGATGTAGCGAAATTGCTGAAATTTCATAATAAAACTTTAATGGATGAAGAGTTGCTTTTTTATAAAAGAGCAAAGAAAGTAGCTTCTTGGGATGGATTCTACTCCTGGTAAAAATGCTGAAAACATTGTTGAAATGACAAAAAAAAATTTTTTTAGAATATTACTTAAACTTAGTTGATATAGCAGCAGAGGGGTTTGAAAGGATTGACTGCAATTTTCAAAGAGGTTTTATTGTGGGTAAAATGCTATCAAACAGCTTTGCTTACTATAGAGAAATCTTTCATGAAAGTAAGTCAATTACATGGCAAAGTTCATTGTTATCTTATTTTAGAAAACTGTCACAACTACCCCAACCTTCAACAACTGCTACCTTGACCAGTTAACAACCATCAACATGTAGACAAGACCTATCTCAGTAAAAAGATTACAGCTTACTGAAGGCTCAGGTGATCATTAGCATTTTGTGGCAATAAAGTATTTTTAATTAAGGCATATACAGTTTTAAACATAATTCTATTGCACACTTAATAGATGATAGTATAGTTTTAACATAACTTTTATAAGCCCTGGGAAACCAAAAAAATGCATTTGACTCACATTATTGCAGTGGTCTGGAACCAAACTCACAAAGTGTCCAAGGTATGCCTGTATTGTAAACCATATATGGGTAAACAGGTCTCTTTTTAACCTCTCACAACTACTTATTATTATATCATAAGTATATAATATATTTAAACATTTATAAGCATGTATTCTTGCTTGATAGAGTTTTAATTTTAAAAATAGAAGAACAAAGACCTTAACCAAGTATATTGTCATTCAAAGATTATTTAAATTGAAAAACTTCCTAGCAATCTGGGACTTGAAACATTGTCTGCCATCTGCTTTTTTCCTACTTTTTAAAGCATTGTTTTAACAAGTGCTGATAATATTGTAAATCTGTAGATTTTAAAGTAAGACTGACTTCTTGATTTTTCATTGATTATAGCTATCTTCTCTGAAATAAAGCCATAAAACACCATATTTCTGATAATGAGGACTCTTATTCTGAGCTGAAGTTCTATGACATAGAGCTTGTTTTATGAGCTTCAGTAAGGGAATTGATTCACTGCAAAAATAAAAATCTAGATTTTTCTGGGCTCCTGCATATGATAGCTTCCAGTTCTAGAAGAAAGATGTACTACTACACCAGATTACTCCCTACTGTTTTCTCCTTCCCATAGATTACACTCACTTCTAAAAACCAAAGGGTTAATAGTAAATCGTGGTCATGATGTTCTTTGATTCCTTTCCAGATATGTTTACTTTTGAGAGAATTTCAATCCAGCATTTGATGTTTCCCTAAATTTGATCAGAATCTACTAAATGAAATTACTACTTTAAAGAATACTATATTTCTACTGAGGAAGAGAGGAGCAGAAATGAAGAAACGATACATTTTTAACAGTGTAGTGTTTCAAAGGAACACGTAACTCAGTCTTACTGCAGAAAATATATTTCAAGGAGCCGCTCTCATAGAAGATTCTGCAATTGTTTACTCAGTATTTTTGAGAAAGCTTTGAAATACATACATGCTATGTGGATTAAGCTATGACAAAAGTTATGATACTGGAATTGAACATCCCTAGGGAGTCAGATATAATTCCAGGTTTATTATTCAATGGATGCCAGATACTTTGCATATTCCATCAGAAAAAAATATATTTTTTTCTCTCTCATGCATAAATGTGTTTTAAATACAGATCTAGTTTCAACAAAGCTAAATTTACCTCCTCCCCCTCAGAGACCTACCTAAGGAACATCTATCTGTAAAGCCCCAAATGAATTTTGTCCTTTTGCGGTAAAATCCCCAGAGATTTAGTGTTAGTTATATATAGTTCCCAATAAATACCGTGCAGTTGTTTCTGAGTAATGTCAGTCATGAAAGGGAATTTCAGAAATATCTGGCACCAGGTAAGTTTGGATGATTCAGAAAAGCTATATATAAAATGCACAAAAAACATTTGCTACCAGGGATTTGAGTTAGAGGGTAGTTGAATTAGGAAGGTTCTGAATTATTTCACTCGTTAGAATTTTGAAATCAAAGGGATTTGCAAAACATCTTGAGGAAGGAGAAGTGGGAAAAAAATTAAATGCCATCTAGGCACTGAAGAAGAAGACTACATGATGCTATTGTGACAGTGACCAAAGATATAATGTTATAGGCAAACATATTTCTGGACAATAATAGAAAAACTTATTCACTCTCTTTAGATGGAGGAGTATTCCTTATTTTAGGAAGTAGTAAGACTTCCTAATGAAAATGAATTAGTGCAATATTTGGAAGAAATTCCAGAGATCATGTAGACTAACTTCTTGATAGCAACATCCATGACATATGCCATTTTCCCATTGATTGATACATCAGATGACAATGACCTCATTATCTACTAGAAAATCCTATCTACATGAATGAGTAACTTTACTTAAATCCAAATCTACCAACTATAATCATATTCATAATATATATATCTTTATGATATAAAAAATAATACAAAAGTCAATTTGCATGCATCAGCTATGTGTATTATTTCTAATTCTAAATATCTCTAATTTCATTTGTTTAAAAACATCTTCAAAATTAAAGAAATCTTGAAATCATCTTCCAGATGCATTCATATTTTTCAATGTTTACTGTAACAATTTGCTAGGGTATTTAAGTATAAGCAAAGGGACCATTCAAAGAGAAGACTTTTGAATATATTCACCCATTTATTTATATGTAACTTTTTTCTTTTGCTGTAATATAGCAGTGAACAAAATAGAAATCCCTGTGCATCTAAATTTTGCATTCTAGTAAGGACAAGAGGTAATGCTAATTTCTATGCAGTGAGGAAAGGCTAGAAAGGGAAATAGTGTACCTTGAATATTGGGAGTCTGGGAGTTGCAATTTTTAATTGAGAGGCAGGGGAAAGATTTACTTTTGAGACGATACTAAGTAGAGAACTGAAATCATCGATGTTATGTGGCATGGTATTACCTTGTGAGGAACATAGCAAGCAGCAAAAATGGCAAGTAGAAATATTCTCAGTTGCACACATTTGTTGAATTTGAGAAACCTCCAGTTCATATGAATGGACTGAGAGGATGAGCATTAAAATAGTGGGAAACATATTCAAAAATGTAAAAGGGTCCTAATTACATAGGATTTTGTAAACAAATATATAAATAGTGATGTTTTCTCTGAGAGAGATGGACACAGGAGATTTTAAGGGATGGCTAGACACATTTTTACTTTTGTTTATTTTAGAGAGCAAGATAATGGTAACAATATAAATGGTAATTGTGATAGTACTACATATTTTGCTTATTATATTACAGGTTGTGTGAAACAATTCTATGGTTTATTTATGTTAAAAGTCTTTTGCAATTGAGTAAAGTGTTTTTTAAAAATTAGTACTTTTCTTATTTTCTAGAAAATTTGCTATCTTACTATATTACTTTTTTGGCAACATTTGAAAACTTTTTCGCCAATTAAAACTAATGATTGTAAAAATGACAGTTATATGAGAAATACTAGGCCAAATCTTGCCAGAGGGAGAGCAATAAAGATAGAGGTACAGATGAGAGAGAGAGACAGAAGCAATCAAAATGAGAACTTTGAAAAGTTGTCATATAGGGGGAGAATTAAAATGCAACTAAAGATTCTGTAAAATAATTTGTAAAAATTCAATAAAATATGCAATGTTATGGTAAAATGAATAATTCAATATGGCAATTTAAAACAATAAATAATTGAGAGAAGATTCTTAAAAATATGAAATAAAGAATAATTTCCTTTAAAAAGCAGAAAGAAATAAAAGATCCCGGAGTCTTATGAAATTAATCAAGAAACTTCCAAGGTAGATCTATTTCCCAGAACATAGAAGAAAGGTGGAAAGCTAATTTCTCTTTTTTAAAAAATAGACTAATAAATTAATAAGGATTTCAACCTACCCAATTTAATTGTCCATAGCTATTTTGGCGCTAAAAATAACACATCAAAGTAAAACATACAAATTATGATTGTATATAATACATGCACTGGATATTGATAGCGTTTTGCTATACACACACAGAAATTTAAAGACAATAAAAAGTATAAGAATTAATTAGAAGTTAACAATGTTATTGCTTAAATGTTACAAAAAATCTTTTATATTTAACAGCCAGAAACAATTAGAAATATAATACAAAATGCTCACAGTCATGCTTTGTAAGTTCTAACTTTTTGTCCTATCACATCCTCTGTCCTTGATTATTTTGATTTGGAAAATCTGGACTTGCCAGGTTTACAGTTGTATATAGAGAAAGCAAAGAACCATAATAGAAATGTGTAATAAGCAGGTGTTAATATAATTTGACTATAACCCAGTAGACTCTTTTGAAAATACTTCCTGGAGGGTAGAAAATTATGTGGTGTTAAGAGAGTCAATGTTATTTAAACAGAGTTCATAATTTAAAAATTGGTTGAGGGAGCAACATCAATCATTAGTGACTTGCCTGGGAATATAGGGAGATACATGTAGATAGAATTTCCAGTATAAAATCAAGCCAGGCTAGAACTTTGATGCCACGTTTGCACTATGTTATCATTTTTTTAATTTGATTCAGTAATAGGTATAAGATCCTGCAATAGAATAAAAAACATAGTATAGGGTGAATTTTTTCTTGTGTATCATTTATATTGTGCAAAATAATTGTTCATTTTTTTCTCTAGATGAAAATAAATCTCATTATTCTTCTTGTACAGAATACCTTTAATTGGCATAAAAAGCAGTATGTTTTCTAACTGACCATTATGCATGAGACCAACAGATCCAGTCCTACACCAAGATACTTCATTCTCAGTGGGATTCCTGGGCTGGAATCTGCACACAACTGGATCTCCCTGCCATTCTGCTTCATGTACATTATTGCTGTCACAGGAAACTGTGGGCTTATCTATCTCATCAGCCATGAGGAGGCCCTGCACCGGCCCATGTACTACTTCCTAGCCTTGTTGTCCCTTACAGATGTTACCGGGTGCACTTCATTTGTCCCCAATATGTTATGTATCTTTTGGTTCGATCTCAAGGAGATCGACTTTAATGCCTGCCTTGTGCAGATGTTTTTCATTCACATGCTGACAGGGATGGAGTCTGGTGTGCTCATGCTTATGTCTTTAGATCGCTATGTGGCCATTTGCTATCCTCTACGCTATTCCTCTATCCTTACTAACACTGTAATTACCAAAGTTGGGCTTGCCACCTTCATTAGAAGTGTGCTGCTCATAATTCCATTTACTTTCCTGATCAAGCGTCTTCCTTACTGTAGGGGCAATCTCATCCAGCACACTTATTGTGACCACATGTCTGTAGCCAAATTATCTTGTGGCAATGTCAAGATTAATGCTATTTATGGTCTTATAGCTGCCGTATTGATTGGGGGGTTTGATATGTTCTGTATCTCCATGTCTTACACCATGATTATCCATGCTGTAGTGAATTTGTCATCTGCAGATGCTCGCCACAAAGCCTTCAGCACGTGTACTTCACACATATGTGCCATTGTCATTACTTATGTCCCAGCCTTCTTCAACTTCTTCACTCACCGCTTTGGGGGACGCACCATACCTCACCATGTTCACATTTTTATAGCCAATCTCTACCTGTTGCTGCCTCCCACCTTAAATCCAATTGTCTATGGAGTGAAGACCAAGCAGATTCGTGAAGGAGTAACCAAATTTTTTTATAGAGAGAAAGATATTTTGAATATGAGATAGACAGATACATGAGATAGGACCCCTCAAAAAACAGAATTATCTTTTGGATGGTGAGTCCCCTACTAGATAAGTGTTCTAGGAATCCATGAGCATCAGTGTATCAACTAACATTGCTGTGAGAAGCTGCATTCGGCTCCAGTTAATTTTTTTCATGTGTGATAAACAGGTGACTAGTTCTTCCACCACGACAATGCGCCTGTCAGTATCACTCTGAGTATTCAGTAGTTTTCGACCAACACAGCACGATCCTTCGTTCTACCATTCCTGTTCACCAGATCTCCCCCCAGCGATATTTTTTTTGCTTCACCAGATAAAAAAGCCCTCAAGGAGAAACATTTTGCTGATATGGAAAAGGTGAGACATAAAATGGCAGAAGCACTAAAAGGCATCAAAACTGATGAATTAAAAAACTGTTTTGCCAGGCTCGGTGGCTCAGCCTGTAATCCCGCGCCTTTGGGAGGCTGAGGTGAGTGGATTGCCTGACCCCGTAGGTTCAAGACGCGCCTAGGCAACTTGGCGAGACCTCATCTCTACAATAAATCAAAAATCAGCCAGGCATGGTAGCGCGCGCCTGTATTTCCAGCTACTTGGAAGGCTGAGGTGGAAGGATCGCTGGAGCCCAGCAGGTAGAGGCCGCGGTGGCTGGGAGCGGCCACTGTACTCCAGTCTGGGCGACTGAGTGAGACTCCAACTCAAAAAAAAACAAAACTGTTTTGAGCAGTGGAAAAAATGTTTCGATAAGTGTATATAAGTGTATTGCATCAAATGGAGAGAACTTTGAAAGTGGTAGAAGTTTAAACTTGTAAGAATAAATACCCAATTTTTATGAATAAATTACATTTTGGGGGGTCTCTTCTTGCATGATGTAGGATTTTGCATTTAGCTTAAAGTCATGGAGGAAGAGAGTAAATGTAAAATTAAAAAACTATAAGCTCAGGAGAAAATACCTGTGCATATTCTGACATAATTTTTTTTAAATCACAAAATGTTTTATTTAAGACATCTAATTTGGAAAAAAAAATAGGCAGAAAACAATTGTGCTATTCACATAATTTAAGCTTAGTTAGAACTCATGGTATGGGCACACAGAATAAAATAGATAGAATACCCAACTCCAAGGAAACTCTTGATGACGAATGTACTTTGATCTAGGTGCTGTGGGGAGTATAGGGAAAAGAATAAAAAAGTTTCAGGTAGACTAAAGAGACTAAGAAGATTGAGGAAATCACATAAGCTGTTTCTTGTGTTAAAAGGAAGTATGAAACACTTTCCCAGAATGTACTGAATTCCAAGTTTTGTAATCCGTTTGATACAGTATGTATGTAAAACTTGTATAATATTAGAGAAAAAATTATTTTCCTGCTCATTTATCTCTGACATTCTGCTTCCTGGGTAATTATCTAGTCTATATAAATGTACCTGTCCATACACAAATGAAGTTGGAGTAGATATGGTTACTGGAGTTTATCACAATCTGCAAAGTACTCTTTGGAGTTACTGTTAAGATAAATTTTGAAAAGCACAATAGATATCATTTGACAACCATCTGAAGAAAGGAGATAATTAGAGGAAAGGAGACTAGAAGAAATCTACATACTTTGCCAATCAGGAATATCTAGGCTTGGCTAGATAGCTGACTTTAAGGTAGAGGGAAAATTAAACTGATCAGGGCCAATGGAAAAAAGAATACATTGGCCTTCCATATCTATAGGTTCTGCAACCTCAGATTGAACAAACTGCAGATAAAAAGTATTTGAAAAAATAATACAACAATAAAAAGTAGCCCAACTAAAAATATAGCATAATTCTTTATATAGAATTTGCATTGTAGTGGATTTTATAAGTAATCTAGAGATTATTTAAAGTATAAAGAAGAATGTGTAGGGGTTATATACAAATGCTACACTATTTTACACAAGAATCTTGAAAATCCACAAATTGGGATATAGAAGGAGTGTGTCCTGTAACTAATCCCTCATGGATACTGAGGGAAGGCAGAACATCATTTAGATTTCTGAAAATAACAGAGTTAAAAGAAATAAGAGTGAAATGATAATTGTGGTATTCAGAAATAGCAAGACTGAATGAAATGTGATAAATAAGAGCATGATCCAAGCTTAATTGAAGTAAAAAATAGAATATGATCAAGAAATGAAAATGAACAGAGAAGTAGGTTGAAATATTAGTTATATTAATGATTTATATTCTTAATAACTATTAAATATATATTTAATATCTTGTATATGGTCAAATGGCTATAAAATATATGAATTATGGCATGCATTTTTGCAATAAAAATTTTGCATTTAAACGTAAAACATGAGGTACTTTTTTAAAAAGTACCTCTATGTAATGTACATTATAATTCATCAATAGTAAAGTTGCTATATCTTAGAACTAAGTTTTTGTTTCCTGTACGTTTTACCAGCTAATCTCATTAAAGTCATATCAAACACTATTAAACAGATCATGAAATTACTTTTCCTAAACTGTATTTTTAAACATACACTTTTTCCTGGTATTATAATAATGCTTCATATCTATGATTACATTGAACTTTTACTTCAAAACTATGAGATAGGTATAATTATCTCCATTTTGTAGAAGAATTGTAAGCTATACATGCAGCAAGACTGGATGAATCTTAGAACATTAAGGTTAAAATTTTTAAACAATCATGCTAATTGAACTATACTGTGGATAGGGTGTGGGGAGCAACAAAAATAGCAACAAATTAAAGCCAAAACATAAGTTTAAAAGCTTGGGTAAATAAAATGCAATAAATAAAATTTATCTGAGGCGCTTGAGTAACAATCTCCAAGTAATTTTGTAATTTCCATCATTACAAACTCAAAAATGGCTTTCATGATAAAAAACCTCTGAAAACAAAGATTCATAATTGAATTAGAGCCAGAGTCTTTGAGAAATTTAGAAATAATTATAATGTAGGTAGGCACAGGAAAGAAAAGTCTGGTCCATATTTATAGAAAAGAAAGGAAGAGAGAGAGAGAGAGAGAGAGACAGTGTGTGTGTGTGTGTGTGTGTGTAAGAAAATAAGAGAAAAGCCTAGGAAAGATGAGCAAGAACTAGAAAAAATAGTGGAAGACATTGCACTTCAAATCGCATCTTGTGCCCTAGAGAACAAGATTGTGACAAAAACCAGCGAGCTTGGTAAAAGAAAAAAAAGATCCCCAAATTCCTACATAAACCTCACACTGTTAGATCAGCTTTAGAACCAATGTATCAAATAACTATCAACATACACAAAAATCAACTCTAAATGAATCAGAGACCTAAACATAAAACCTCATACTATAAGAACCATAGAAAATTCAAGAGACACTCTTATGGAAATTGGAACTGGCAGTTAATTCCTCATCAAAACCCCAAGTGCCCATACCATAAGAGATAAGATAGACAAGTGGGACCTCATCAAACTGACAAGCTTCTCCAAGGCCAAAGAAACCATCAAGAGAGCAGCAGGGAGACAGCCCACAGATTGGAAAAAAATATTTGCCAACTCCATGTCCAACAAAGGCCTAAAATTTAGGATCTACAAGGAACTCAAATGTGCTGAAAGGAAAAAAACAAACGGTCCATTACAAAGTGGGCAAAAGATATGAATAGACACTTCTCAAAAGAAGACATATGAGCAGCCAACAGATACTGAAAAAAATGTTCAGCTTCGCTAGTCATCAAAGAAATGTAAATTAAAACTACACTGAGATAGCACCTAACTTCAGTCAGAATGGCCATCATCAATAACTCAAAAAATAACAGATGCTGGAGAGGATGTGGTGAAAAGGGAAAACATCTACACTGTTGGTCAAAGTGTAAACTAGTACAGCCTCTGTGAAAAACAGTGTGACGATTCCTTAAAGTTCTAAAAATCTACCTTCCATATGACCCCACAATCCCCCTACTGGGAGTATACCCAGAAGAACTCAAATCACTCTATAAAAAAGATATCTGCACACGTATGTTTATTACCTTGTTCACAATAGCAGGAACGTGGAACCAACCATGCTGCCCATCAAAAGAGGACTGGATTTAAAAAATGTGGTACATATACACAATGGAATATTCGGCAGCCATAAAGAAGAAAAAAATCACGGACTTGCAGCAATCTGGATGAACTTTGATGCTATAATACTGAGTGATCTTTCACAGAATCAAAAAACTGAGTATCACATGTAATCATTCATAAGTGAACTTTGAACAACTATCAAAATACTATAAGAAAAGGATTGACAGTAGCGGGAAACTGCAGGAGTGTGGTGGGTGAGGGGAGGTAGGACTGACAGTAGTGGGAATTTGCCTGGGGAAGGGAGGGCACACCTCATCAGCAAGGGTACCTGCACAATGAATATTTGTACCCCTACCCCTGAATTGTACCCCACAATTTTAAGATAAAAGATTTTAAAAACGTGTCAAATAATTCACACAGATATTTCAATTTAGTTAAATCATATTTCTTTTTAAACTATAGGAAATATTAGTAGTTTCAAAAAAAAAAAAAGAAAGGAAGAAAATGACAAGGTGATACAAAGTGTAGTGAAAATTATCTTGTTTCTACAGATCTCCAGAAACATTTAGTCACCCATTTCAAAGTGGCCACAGGAGTAAGTTTGCAGGGATTCTTCAAAAATGAAACAACAAAACAAACAATACAAGTGGGAGGACACAAAGTATATGAAGCATTCCATATGACCTACTTCCCCTCAAAAGTCTCTCCTAAGTTGTGTTTTGCATTTTACTGAATTGGCAAAATCAAATAAAAAATATTACTATAATTTTATCTCAGTCTTTCTCTAAGTTTTGTTTCATTATAAATTAATGAAAAATACACTTTTCACTGAAGTAAAAAACTACTGTAGATATAGGTTGTATTTAAAAAAAACACAAAAAACTCTTAAAGCTAATCTAAAGCAGTTTTATAGAAAAGCCAAAAAATGATCAAGATTACATAAAGATGTATAAGGAGCCAAAAGGATTTATGTCAATAGAAAGAGGCTTGTTATTTATCTGAGATTTTCCCCTGGTTCCTTTGGAGCAATTAATGTTTATAGAAGCTAGAGAATTGGGCATGCCTAATACCTGTGGGGTAATTTTATGCTGGATGGTCAAGGCATAGTTCTCTTTATCTAACCAATACTATCCTCATACACCCAAACGCTCCCTAATTTCCCAAATAACAATAGAGCACAATGCATTAACAGGTCAATGTGCATAAGGTTGGGGGTGCAAAATATGACACTGAGGGTGCCGCAAAGGAAGAATTGTCTATGTGATGTGGAACAATTTACTAAATATAGTACTTGAAGGTAAAATACTGCACCCCAGGATAGTGACAAGAACTCTGATTGCAGTTAAAACTATGAGTTTTAGGGTAATAAAGAGGAAATTTTAGAAGAAAGAGAGAAGGACAAAAAGCAAGAAGAGAAGGGAAAGGGGGAAGAGGAAAAAGAAAAATTCAGGAGAGGCTATCATAATCACAGTCTAAAATTTGCACCAGAAGACATAGGGAGAAAAACAGCAACAAGTTTAAGGAAAGGAATACAGATTTTGGAGTAAGGGAATAATTATTCTACACCTCAGTACTTCACTATAGGACTTCATTTAGATTAACATTCTTAACTTCTTGTCCTAACTCCAACTCCTGACATGGAGAAGCAAATGAGTGTTGTTATGAATAGGCCCTTAAAATTCCCCAAAAGTTTTAAAATGAAATTAAGATGGAATGATAAATAAATGAGCTAAGGAAGAAGTCAAGTAAAGTAAAACCACAACTGAGTGTGTTAGAAGTACCTGAAAATGTAGCTTGGAACAAATTACAAAGATCGGCCAGAAAAAAAAAAAAAAGAATCTGCTTAATCTGATACTGAATGATAAACTGGCATTAATCATGTGGAAAGAAATTGAAAGATAAAATATTGTTTAAGAAATAGAAAATGATGCCGGGCTCTGTGGCTCAGCCTGTAATCCCGCGCCTTTGGGAGGCTGAGGTGAGTGGATGGCCTGAGCCCGCGGGTTCGAGACCCTCCTGGGCAGCGAGACCTCATCTCTA
>NW_007253094.1:415924-429950 GCF_000164805.1 Carlito syrichta
TGAGACTCCTACTCAAACCACACACACACACACACACACACACACACACACACACACACACACACACAAATAGAAAATGGCCTGCACAAAGGTCTTGAGGAAAGAATGTGCCACATTCAAGGGACTAAAAGTAAGGTTAACTGTGTTCAAATCTGGGGCCAGTTCTTTCTGGGCTTATATTATTAAAAGCAAAAAACAAATTAATTTATTACATTTTTGTTGTTTTGTTATTGTAGTCTTGCTTTATATAAAATATAAAGTCATATGTCTGTGATGTGAGGTAACTTTATAGAGTCATGTTTTAACCTATGGTAAGAACTAGAGAGACAATGAAAACTTTTAAGCAGAAGAATGATAGAAACATTCCACTTAGGAATAGCAATTTTTTTTGTAATAATGAAAGTTGGGAAAATAATTTTTCAGAAAACACTTTTGGAAAAAGTGACTAAACATGCAGACTATATATTAAAATATTTATAATATATAAATATGATTTAAACTTTGGTCTCATATCTTATGTTCTCATGCATGAGATTAAATGTAAAAATGAAATTCAAAGCTGAGGCAACTTATTACTACTGGAATTGCCTGAAAAGAAATGCTGAAGGGAATTATTTTTCTTTTTTTAATTTTATATACAAGCGTACATATTACATGGGTGTATTGCATGATGGTGAGGTTTAGGCTTTTATGAAGCCTATCACCCAAATAGTGAACATAGTATGTAATGGATGTTTTTTTCAACTCTTACATCCCTTTATAACTCCCTATTTGAGAGTCTACAGTGCTTGTTATGCCCATCCTTATGTTCCAATGTATCCAGTGTTTAGCTCCAACTTATAATGAGAACATGCAGCATTCAGCTTTCTGGTTTTGTGTTAATATACTTAGAATAATGGTCTCCAGAAGCATGTAAGCGTTAAGGAAAATTCTTCAAGCTGAAAAAAAAAAAGAATACTATTTAGTAACACAAACACATAGGAAAGTATAAGATCCGCTGGCAAAAGTAAGTGCATGGTCAATTTTAGAATACTCTAATGCAGTAATGGTGGGATGTAAATCACTTATATTATTCCCATTAATGTTAAAAGAAAAAACTAAAAAATAACAGCTACAATAACTTGTTAAAGGATCTACAATATAAAAAGATGTAAATGTAACATCAAAAACATAAAATGTGGGGGACAGTAAAGTAGAAATATAGAATTTTTAAATGTAATTGAAAGTACATGGTTATTATCTTAAAACTGCCTTGTATAAATATAGGATGTTTTATGTACTCGGGATAACACAAATCAAAAACCCATAGTAACTACAGAAAAGATAAAAAGTAATGAATCAAAGCATACCACTATAAAAAAGAATAATCTACTCACAAAGAAAGACAAGAGAGGAAGAAAGGAAAAGTGTCTACAAGACAACCAGAAAACAATGAACACAATGACAAGAGCAAGTACTTATCTATCAATAATTATTTCAGATGAAAAAGAATAAAATTATTTAATAAGTTGTAGAATTGTTGAATTAGTTAACAAACAAGACCCTTATATACTGCCTACAAAAGATTCACTCCAGCTCTAAGGACACATATAGATTAAAAGTTAAAAGGTAGAAGAAGATACTTCATGCAAATAGAAATTAAAAGAGAGCAGAAGTAACTATATTTATTAGAGGGAATAGATTGTAAATAAAAAAGATATTTTGTAATGATAAAAAGGTCAATTTATCAAGATCTTATAATAATTGTAAATATATTTCCACCCAACATCATAACACCTAAATATATAAAGCACATATTAATAAATATAAAGGGAAAGTTAGACTGCAGTACAATAACAGTCGGGAACTTCAAGACACAGTTTTCAACAATGGATAGATCTTCTGTGTAGAAAATCAATAAGGAAACATTGGACTTAAACTATAATTTAGACCAAATGAATTTAACAGAACCATATAGGATATTCTATCCATTAGCAGCATACACATTTTTCTCTAATGCACTTGGAACACTTTTCAAGATAGATTATATGATAGGCTACAAAAAAAGCCTTTAACAAATTTAAGACTGAAATCATATCAAGTATCTTTTTCAATCACAGTGGTATAAAACTAGAAATCAATAATAGGGGAAATTTTGGAAAATTCACAAATATATGGAAATTAAACATGTTTCTGAACCAATGTTTCAAAAAAGAAATTAAAAGCAAAATTAATAATACATTGAGGCAAATGAAAGTGGAAACACAACATAGCAAACCTTTTCACATGCAGAAAAAATAGTTTTAAGAGAAAAGTTTATACCAATAAATGCCTACATCATTAAAAAAATCTCAAATAAACTGCCAGATAACACCTCGATAAACTGGAAACTGAAGAAAAAACTAAACCCGCACCATTAGAAGGAATAATATAATAAAGATCAGACCAGAAATAAGTAAAGGAGACTAGCAAAACCCAGAAAATATCAATGAATCTAAGATTTGTTTTTTTAAAAAGATAAACAAAATTAACAAATCTTTAGCTACACTCACTAATGAAAAAGAGAGAAGACTCAAATAAGTAGAATCAGAAATGACAGAGGAGAAATTACAGCTGGATCCAAAGAAATAACAAAGTGTTGTAAGAGACTACAGCGAACAACTATATGCTAACAAATTAAAAAGCTATGGTCTTTTTTTTAATGGAATATTTTCTATTACTGATTTCATGTCCTTACTCATATTTGGTCTGGTCACATTTTATATTTCTTCCTGATTCAGTGTTTGTTGGAAGTATGTGTGAAAGAATTTATCCGTTTCTTTCGGGCTATTTAATTTGTCATCATGTAATTGTTCGCAGTAGTCTCTTACAACACTTTATTATTTCTTTCGATTCAGTTGTAATTTCTCCTCTGTCATTTCTGATTTTACTTATTTGAGACTTCTCTCTTTTTTTTGCCCATTGAAACTGGACTGGATTTTAAAAATGTGGTACATATACACAATGGAATATTATGCAGCCATAAAGAATGACAAATACATGGACTTTGCAGCAAACTGGATGGATTTGGAGTCGATCATACTCAGTGATTTATTACAGAAATAAAGAACTGAGTTCCATATGTTCTTAGTCATAAGGTGACCTTGAACAATTATAATGCTATAAGAAAGTGATTGGCAGTAGTGGAAAACTATCAGGGGAGGGGGGGTGGGACTGGCAGTTGAGGGAAACTGCTGGGGAGGGAGGGGTGTACCTCATCAACAAGGGTACCTGCATGATCAATGTTTGTATCCCTAACCCTGAATTGTACCCCACATCTTTATAATAAATAAATAAATGCCAGGACATGGTGACTTCACTGCTGAATTCTACCTAACATTGAAATAACTAATATAAAGTCTTCTCAAATTCTTCAACAAAAAAATTGAAAAAGAGGGAATACTTCCAAACTCATTTTACAAAGCCAGTATTACATTGGCATCAAAGTCATACAAGGACACAAGAAAACTACCAATATCCTGATGAACATAGATGCAAAAATCTTCAACAAAATGCAGACAAACCAAATTTAACAATACATTAAAAGAATAATTCATCATGATCAAGTGGCTCTTATACTGAAATGCAAGGACGTTTTCATATACACAAATAAATAGATGTAATTCACCTCATTAACAGATTGAGGACTAAAATATATGTCCATTTCAGTAACTACAGAAAAAAAAAATTGACAAAATTCAACATCATTTCATAATTTAAAAAAACAACTCGCAATAAATTAGATAAAGGAAAAGTGCACCTTAACATAATAAAGGCCATGCAGCTTATCACAAACCCACAGCTAACATCACACTTAATGATGAAAAGTTGTAAGCATTGCCTCTGAGATCAGAAGCAAGACAAGGGTGCACTCTCACCACTTTTATTCAATGTATTACTGAAAGTCCTATCAAGGGCAATTAAGCATGGAAAATATATAAGGCATCCCAATTAGAAAGGAAGAAGTAAAAAAGACACCTGCACACATATGTTCACTGCAACACTATTCACAATAGCAAGACTACGGAACCAATCCAGCCTACTTTCAATGGGCATATTAAAGAAAATGTTGTACATGTACATGATGGAATATTACACAGTCATAAAGAAGAAAAAATCATGTCCTTTGCAGCAACACAGATGCAGCTGGAGACCACCATTGTAAGTGAACTAATACAGAAATAAAAAACTGAATACTGCACATTCACATTCATATGCAAGCCCTGAATATTAGACACACTAGCATAAGGGTGGGCACAGCAAATGCTGGACACTGCTAAACGAGGGAGGGTGAGAGAGGGGTTGGGGGCACACAACTACCCACTGAATACCATCTCCATTGCCAAGGGGAGAGAGCTTGCTAGAAGCTCAAATCTTACCTGTAAACAATTTACTTATGGTAGCAAATGTTCACATATGCTCCACAACTCTAAAATAAAATAAAAGTAAATTAAATTAAAGATAAAAAAGTAAAAAGAAATGGGCAGAGAACTCAAATAGCTATTTCTCCAAAGATATACAAATGGTTAGTGCATAAGAGAGGCTTGACATCAATAAGCATTAGGGAAATGTAAATTAAAGCCTCAATGAAATGTCATATTTTTATACTCATTTGGATGGTCACTATTAAAAATAAACAGAAAATAATAAGTGTAGGTGAGGATGCAGAGTAATTGGAACATGTGTCACTTTTGGTAGGATTGTAGCATGGTATTGTTGCTGTAGAAAATAGCATGAAACATCCCCCCCAAAAATAAAAAGGGAACTGCCATATTATCTAGCAATCTCACTACTGGGTAAAATACCCAAAGGAACTGAAATAAGTATGTCAAAGAGGTATTTGTAGTCCCACATTTATTGAAGCATTATAACAATTGCCAAGATATGGAAAAACCTAAGTGTCCATCAATGGATGAATGGATAAGCAAAATATGGTATATTCACCCTTAAGAAGAAAGAAAATTCTAATATAAGCTACAACATAGATGAAACTTGAGGGCATTATGCTAAATAAAAAAGCCTGTAATAAAAGACAAATATCGAAAGATCTCACTTGCATGAGGTATTTAGAATAGCCAAAATCCTAGATAGAAAAAAAGAATGATGGTTGCCAGAGACTGGGGGAGGAGAAGAGAAGAGTTATTCAATGAGTGTAGAGTTTCAGTTTTATAAGAGAAAAGAGTGCAGGAAATGAATAATGGTGTTTGTTGCATGACATTGTGAATGCATTTAATACCATTGATTTGCATATTTAAAATGATTAAAATAGTAAGTTTTTTATGTGTATTTTATCACATAAAAACTAGAAAAAATAAATCAGGTCTGTCAATGCCTATGCCAAATTTAATATAAATATTTATGAGCAAAAGTGATAGATTATAGAGCATCCTATTAACTATCTTTTAAAAAGCTTCCTAGGTGGTCTTGATGCAGTTGAGTATAAACAGTTCAAGGGTCATGGTGTCATGTTAGGGCACCAACATTTTATATCAATTTTCATTTTCCCAAGTTTTTAGATCTAAAAGGAAAGAATTTACACTGAGACCCTCCTGTATTTTTTTAATAGCTGCATTTATTTACATTTTGTCAAAATAATTGTGCGTGTATTCTATTGTTTTTTTAACCAAACTGCATGTTTTATTTAAATGAAAGTTGACTTTCTAAGTAGTTACTTTGGTAATCTTTATAATTTATAATATTTATGTAATATTGCTAACACTAAAAGTTAAACCAAACATTAAATTATAGGTATTGCAGACTGGGAAACGTGGGAGGGTCAGAGAGGAGTGAGGGATGATTAATTACCTAATAGATACAATGTCCGCTATCTGTCTGATGGTTACACTAAAAGCCTAGACTTCACCACTATACAATATATTCATGAAACAGAATTGCACTTGTACCTTCTAAATCTGTTAAAAACCAAATAGATTTTTAAAAAGTAAAAAAGCTAAACAGCAAGTCATACTTTAAATTTAAGTGCTTATAAAAGAAACTTCCTGTAAAGCATACATCAGACTTTAGTCTTTAATAGACTTTAGACCTTCTGAGAAGTAAGATAAGATGTGAGATGCAACTCTAAATTCTACTTCATACCATTATACAAAATAGTTTAAGTATAGAAAAATTGCATTTTATGTTTCATTTTGGTTTCTTAGGAAAAGGGAGGAAAGATTCATAAATATAATCACTTTTTACCATAACATAAAATTTAAAGCAAACACTAATTTGGAAAGATATTTGTAAATACAACAGAAAATAAGTTTCCATTTTAGTTTTGAAAGTGACTAACGATCAATAAATAAATACTAATAGCTCCACAGAATATGATCAGAAGAGGGGTTTAAATAATCAATGTATGAGGAAAAAATTGACTAAAAACACTTGAAAAATGTTCATAATTAGTGATAATGAAGTTAATTTTAATTCAATTTTAAATACCAAGAGAGAGTTCTCTCACTAGTGCAGCTGGGGAAGAGAGCATATAATAGTCCAAACTTATAGTCAACTCACTTTGCATGGAAGCAAAAATCACCATAAACTTTATTGATTTTTTAAATATTTACTGAAATAATTAAAATTGCCCTTGCTTTTTGGCTTTATGCACTTTAATACGATTTCCTATTATCTGTGAAGAGGAAAAATCAGTAATGCAAACAGAGTGTATAGGGATATTCACAGAGAAATTATCTTTGATAGAGTTAGAAACAGTCAGGAGTAAGGCAATGTGTAATTAAATTTGGTACAACTATTGGATAGAAAGAAGTTTTTATTTGTTGAATTTTTTATTTGATAGCATGCATAGCATTAACAAAATGTTTATAAAATAATACTAGAGAAACAGTGTATACAATCCCCTTATCTAAAATTTATTTTTAAACTCTCAATACTATACTCAATAATTATAAAATTAATAAATAAAATACAGAAAACTTTTTAGAGTGGCTATTCCTCTGTGTTAGGATTACAAGTGATTTTCCAACTCTTTATACTTTTCTATAGTGTCCATATTTTCTACATTAAACAAATATTTCTTTTGTAATAAGATAAAAAATTGTAAAAATTATGCTCATCACTACCAAATATGCCACATTTACCATTTGGAAAATGGCATCAGGCTTTAATGCATTTTTGTTTTGTTTTTGTTTCTCTGTATTTTTCTACCCGAAGGGCTAAATATAGATCTATTTCCTCCAGACCCAAAGTTCATTCCTTTCCAGACAAAATCCTCTGATGCACCTAATTGCAGTCTGGGACATCTTTCCAAATATTCCCCAGGGAAACTAAAAATCTTATGTAAGAAGACATAATCTCAGATTTCAAAAAACTCCTGAAGATTCTCCGTTAGCATAGAGATTTGATTATACGTATCACTGAGGTGAGTTTGAACAATTTCTATTCTGAAATATCTATTTCAGAAAAATACAAAAGCATTGTTGACCAAGAATGCAACAGCTTGGAATATAGGGACAGTTGACAAATGACAATATTAGTAAGAGGCCTTTTCACCTCTTAACAGGTAATGGCTCTTTTTTTCTTTCTGGGTGATTTCCATTAAACTTGGTCTCATTTTCCTTTTATCCCATTTATTTTATAATGGTATACACATAAAAGATAGTGGACACCAGAAATTTTAATCTCTAAGTTTCTCTCATCTAGGACTTTGAAATGATGGTGCCCCCATATAGTGCTATCTCTGGAGAGGTATTGTGAGAACGTCTTTATAGAAAAGCATCATTTATATGAGATCCAGTCAGGTAGTAGCCAGAGAACATGAGCCTTTGAAATGTGTATTTATTTTGAATTTTACTGTCCCTTTGATAACGTCTGTGTACTCTGAGCAGTGGACTTGACAACAGCAGTGATTTTTTTTTTTTTTTTTTGAGTTGGAGTCTCACTCTGTCGCCCAGACTGGAGTGCAGTGGCCGCTCCCGGCCACCAAAGCCTCGACCTGCTGGACTCCGGCGATCCTTCCGCCTCAGCCTTCCGAGTAGCTGGAATTACAGGCATGCGCTACCACGCCCAGCTGACTTTTTTGATTTATTGTAGAGATTAGGTCTCGCTGCCCAGGCGGGTCTCAAACCCGCGGGCTCAGGCAATCCACTTACCTCAGCCTCCCAAAGGTGCAGGATTACAGGCTGAGCCACCAAGCCCGGATAGTGATTTCTAAAACGTTTAGGCAACGGGAAGCTATATTTGTGGCTTCATAGACACGTAATTCATGCCATCAAACTGCAAATATTTATTTAGTGCTGCCAGATGTTGAGGAATGTTTGACACTGGCTTTCCTGCATGGGGTCTAGTCCAGAATTTAGAGACCATTTTCTTTTTTTCAAGCTTAAAAATGTATATTTCTTACATTTTAAAATCATTAGTAACCTTCAAATTTCTCAGATACCCCAGAATTTGTGAATTCCTCCAAATACCATTCAATTTTTCCTACTGCCCCTATAAGAAATGGTAAACCAAAGAGATTGTGCTATTGTGTACTGATGATTGGTTCAGAGTAGGATGATCCTGTGAATATAAATCCACGTAATTTTAGTTATAAGATTCAAGTACAGCTAGCATGGAAATCATCTGAGAAGAAAGAATAGAAATGGCTTAATGGAAGGAAGAAGACATATATAGCCTAGCTCACAATTTGTTATTAAAATTGGTAGAGAGGTGTGCAAAGTTAGGATAATCTCAGAAAAAGTTTGTGATGGAATGTTGAGTAGTGTGATTGCTCAGTTTAATGACTTTTAAACATCCCAGTTCAAAGTCTCACTTGCTAGAGTTGAGAGTATCATGGTGATCAAAAAAAGTGAACTTTCATGGCATCTGTGGGCTATATTGTCCAAACTAGTCCTTCATATCTGTCTCTAACCCTGTTACTCCCCTTTTCCTAGGCAGAAAGCAATTGCTGTAAAAGGGTGTAAAATGACTTCCTCCTGTCAGTCATCGTGTCTGGGGCCAACAGCTCCAGCCTGACCACAGGATTCTTTATCTTGAATGGTGTTCCTGGCCTGGAAGCTGCACACATCTGGATTTCCCTGCCATTCTGCTTCATGTATATTGTTGCTGTAGTGGGAAACTGTGGGCTCATCTACCTCGTCAGCCATGAGGAGGCCCTTCACCAGCCCATGTACTACTTCCTGGCCCTGATCTCCTTCACTGACGTCATCTTATGCACCACCACCGTTCCTAATATGCTGTGCATATTCTGGTTCAACCTCAAGGAGATCGACTTTAATACTTTCCTGGTCCAGATGTTTTTTTGTCCATATGTTGACTGGGATGGAGTCGGGGGTGCTCATGCTTATGGCCTTGGACCGCTATGTGGCCATCTGCTACCCCTTACGCTATGCTACCATCCTCACCAACTCTGTCATCGCCAAGGTCGGTCTTGCCACCTTCTTGAGAAGTGTCATTCTCATCCTCCCATTCACTTTCCTCACCAAGCGCCTGCCTTATTGCCGGGGGAACTTTATCCCCCACACCATGTCTGTGACCAAGTTATCCTGTAGAAATTTCAAAGTCAATGCTATCTATGGCCTTTTGGCAGCCCTTATGATTGGAGGCTTTGATATGGTTTGTATCGCTGTGTCTTATACTATGATCTTGCAGGCAGTGGTGAGTTTGTCATCAGCAGATGCCCATTACAAGGCCTTCAGTACCTGTACTTCCCACATATGTGCTATTGTTATTACATATGTTCCAACATTATTCACTATTTTTACTCACCGTTTTGGGGGGGAAAGTATTCCCCACCATGTCCATATCATTGTTGCCAATCTCTATCTAATGTTTCCTACCACTCTGAATCCCATTGTTTATGGAATGAAGACCAAGCAAATCCGGGAAGGGGTGATCAAGTTATTTTTTAAGGAAAAAATATCCTAGGTACGAAATAGATTCATTAATTAATATTCAAAAATAAAGAAAGTCAAAGAATATTTTAGAAAGTACTGAAATCTAAAATTAAAACATATTGGTCTCATTACAGAAAGCAATATTCATTGACTATTGGCTAAAATATCAACAGAAGTATTTTTGTACAACTCATCAATAATGGAAATTAATTATTTAAATTTTAAAAAGTCTTCTGAATTTAAGGAGTTTTAAAAAGAGTTCCACATTATTGTAATTTGAAGGATGTTTGGAACAATTATGTTGCATAGATTTCTTTTGTTGTTGTTGTTATTTTGTTTTTGTTTTTCCTTTTTTGAACAGGGACTCACTCTGTCATCCAGGTTGAAGCGCAGTCACACAATCATGGCTCACTTCAGCCTCGAACTCCTAGGCTCAGGCAATCTTTCCACCTCAGTCTCCAGAGAAGCTGGGACTACAGGCCCAGCTAATTATTGAGTTTTTGTAGAGACGAGTTTTCTTTATGTTGCCTAGGCTGGTCTCAAACTTCTGGGTTCAAGCAATCCTCCACCTTGGCCTCTCAAAATGCTGTGATCACAGCCATGAGCCGCTGCAAGCATCCCATTGCATACATTTCTAATGTATCTTTAATGCTGAACATATCTCAGATGGGTGTAGATCAGGAAAAAAAGTAGATATTTCCTGGTTCTCTGAAGACCTATTCTTAAGGAAAAGCCATTTAAAAAGTCTTAGAGTCTGAGGCAAAAGACCTTAAAACTTGTTTTAGTGACTATTCACTCCCACTATTATTTTCACTGCATAATTTTGCACAGTTGTTTCAGCTATGTAAACTATCTCATATCTATATAAGTTGTTTTAACTTCCTATTATCAAGAATAATAATATTCATATATTTATATCAATATGAGCTAAGTGAAAGATAGGGAGATTAAGCAAAGGAATAGAGCCATGGAAACTTAGAGCAAACAAATCCTCAAGGGAAGTTCTGGAAGTTTTTGAAGGATACATATAGAATATGTTTCAGAAATTATTGCCAAGTGATGGTAGAAAATAGAGAAGATTTACCAGCAAAACCTACAAACCCTTGCTTTTGGCTACCTTCACAGAATTTACCAATTGCTGTCCCCACCTGGGAGGTATGTGTTCAGAAAGAAAGAATTATGAGAAGGACTCAGCATCACTGGCTACCAGAGAAAGAGGAGCAAAAGGTGATAGGGATGATGGGTGGACATATACAAGGGAGAAGAGGAGATAAGGTGTAGCAAAAATGAAGAGATAAGACGAAGGAATGTAACCCACCGTGTGAAGCTGTTGGCTATTGCAAACCTTTATTAGGAATCAGTTTCCTGTGACCTGGTTTAGTATCTTCAGTGCTATGTGCTATCATATGCCAATAATCTAACCTTTAGTCGAAGTCTTCACTCTGCCTCTTGTCTACTCTTATGCTCTAGTCAAGCACCAACTGTATTCTGGAGACTCTAGTTATTGTTATTTCCTGACCTACATTACAGGAATCTAATAGTACTATAAAGAATATTATTTCCCAAATATGTGTTGCTTTTTGTCTCTTAACTCCAGAATAAACTCTGTTTATACCCAAAGTATCATCAAAATCTTGTAATATTCTCTACTAAATACAAACTCTTCTCACTATTATCAAAGAAGTAACATACATATCAATGATTTGATTAGACACATATTTTTAAAGCCAAGTTTAAGTAATTTAAGGAAGTAAATGACAAAAGTACTTTTGATATCAATATTTTTTCAAGCTCAGTCAACACAATCAAAAATCTTCTATAATTTGACTTCAGAGAGATGTTGATAGCTCAAAGTTTTTATTATGAAGGAATCATGCACAAAGGATAGCCTTGTCACCTGTATCTAGGCCATGTCTTGTGAAGCAAAAGATGAAGCAGCCAAGAAACTATATTTAGGTCACAGTAGAGCCCCAAAGAAGTGTGAAGATACTGTGTGTGCCAATTTCACGCCCTGGATTTCTATATCACTAAGAAAATCTAGCTTGATTAAAACTTTTTTTAGTTTTTTAAATTGTATTGTCAATCTAAACCTTATACTACAAATGGTATCTGTAAAAATACACATTTATAAATATTTAAGTACATAATTAAAAGTAATTAGAAGAGTATACTATTCTCCTGATAGAATTTTGACACTGTGAGATATTATATGGAGTTTCCTAAAATTATTTTATGATAAAAATGCTAGTATAATTTAAGGTGTTACTAGATTGTGCTCAGTTGGTATTTGGTGGGGTGAGGAGCTTCCAGTCAGGACGAAGGTTTGAATATGAAAAGGAATGTACATTCCCTCAACACATCAAACACATAGAAATACTGGATTAAATAAATGTCTGAAAGTATAGAAAGTAAAACCAAGATTTTAGAACTAACCAGTGAAATTATAGAAAAAAGTAGGAAGTGAAAGTTATAGCCTATAGACTATACTGAGATTCTACCTGATCATATGCCTTCAATGATGTTTATGTCTATGCTTATGGGTAAAGATTGAACAGAGCATGAAGCCTAGAATCTGGGATTACTGCACCATCTTTGAATAGAAACTGAAATATATATGCCAGCCAACCCAAAGAAAAAGAAAAAAATTATTAATAATTTGAGGAATTATCAGTGCAACATATATCGCTATAAATGAATCAAAAAAGATGTAAACATACGTAAGGAAATTTTCTGGTGATTGTCATTCTCTACATAATCAATTATTTTCTTCAGGTGTAGTAAAAATACCCAATGCATGCCATGGTATTTTATGCATCTCTTTTAAGCCTTCACACTAGCAAAGGCAAATATACATGCCCACCTTCAGCATACTGGGGGAGAGCAAATATCTGTCGGGATGGGGAAACACCTCTTATCAACAGGGTGCCTGAAACATAATTGTACACCTAACCCTTAACTGTACTCCACAAAACCATAATAAAAAATATTGATTATGATAGAAAAAAGAAAATAAAGTAGAAAGTTGTGCTAAAAGAGAGATAAACATATAAGGGTGTATACTGATAAATGTAGTCCATAAATCTTCACTAATAATTATCATAATTGGAGTACAAGTAGGATCGACCCTGATTTTAAAAACTTCTGGGAATTGTGCACTGTAAATTGTCTGTGGGACAGAGAACAAGCCACTATGATAATAGAAAAATGTTCCCTCAGGTGAGGAGAGAGAGTGATCAGACTTTTCTAGAAACTAACAATTACTTTGAGAACACGTATATTTACTCTGTCCTTCATTTCCGAGAGGGATGAAAGAGAAAGAAAACAAAGAAATTTCATTCTCCATGGTTTTTTGTTTTTTTTTTTTTCTGCAAAACACTTAGAATAGACAGATTTAACTCTGACTGAAGATGAATAAAGCAGGAAATCAACATCACCATGAATAATAATGATATTGATCCTATTAAAATGTCCTAATAAATAAGAGAAAATACCATGAAGGAGAACAAAAAAATGACCAGAGATATATAAAATGGCTTCTGCAAGATTAAAAATAGCCTGTTTATAGAATCATTCAAAAATGGATATAATTTTTCTGTGATCTATAAAATAGGAGAAAAAAGTAGTGACAGAAATGTGCTGGATGACCACAGTTGAAGATGAGATGACAAAATAGCAGAATGTGGTCAAACAATAATAAATGAGTAAAAGAAAGCTCAATTAAGAAAATAAAAGCATAATAAAAATTTAAATCTATTATTAGAGAGAAAATAAAATAAGTTGTGTTTTTAAATTTGTAGTACTGAAAGCAAGCATGAAAAGTTGTTGTATAATACAGTTTGTAAACAAGGGTAAAAATGGTTACAGAAGATAAAGGATAGAGAATGAAGAGGCAACATAAATATCTTTGTTGTTATAAGGCAGAACTCAGAACGACTAAAGCATAAACAATATAAATTTAAAAAAAGAATCCAAATTTAGTATCAATGCATATGAACAAGTTTTTTAAAAAATTCCACACACAGAGAAAAGCATTTCTTTTTTTAAAATTTTTTAAATTTTAAATATGTGGGGTACAATTCAGGGTTAGGTATACAAACACTGATTATGCAGGTACCCTTGTTGATGAGGTGTGCCCCTCCCTCCCCTAGTAGTTT